>NW_022262555.1:0-44709 GCF_002021735.2 Oncorhynchus kisutch
AGCTGGTCTGTCATAATATAATAGAGACAGTAGATCTAGCTGGTCTGTCATAATATAATAGAGACAGTAGATCTAGCTGGTCTGTCATAATATAATAGAGACAGTAGATCTAGCTGGTCTGTCATAATAAATAGAGACAGTAGATCTAGCTGGTCTGTCATAATATAATAGAGACAGTAGATCTAGCTGGTCTGTCATAATATAATAGAGACAGTAGATCTAGCTGGTCTGTCATAATATAATAGAGACAGTAGATCTAGCTGGTCTGTCATATATAATAGAGACAGTAGATCTAGCTGGTCTGTCATAATATAATAGACAGTAGATCTAGCTGGTCTGTCATAATATAATAGAGACAGTAGATCTAGCTGGTCTGTCATAATATAATAGAGACAGTAGATCTAGCTGGTCTGTCATAATATAATAGAGACAGTAGATCTAGCTGGTCTGTCATATTATAATAGAGACAGTAGATCTAGCTGGTCTGTCATAATATAATAGAGACAGTAGATCTAGCTGGTCTGTCATAATATAATAGAGACAGTAGATCTAGCTGGTCTGTCATAATAAATAGAGACAGTAGATCTAGCTGGTCTGTCATAATATAATAGAGACAGTAGATCTAGCTGGTCTGTCATAATATAATAGAGACAGTAGATCTAGCTGGTCTGTCATAATATAATAGAGACAGTAGATCTAGCTGGTCTGTCATATATAATAGAGACAGTAGATCTAGCTGGTCTGTCATAATATAATAGAGACAGTAGATAGCTGGTCTGTCATAATATAATAGAGACAGTAGATCTAGCTGGTCTGTCATAATATAATAGAGACAGTAGATCTAGCTGGTCTGTCATAAATAATAGAGACAGTAGATCTAGCTGGTCTGTCATAATATAATAGAGACAGTAGATCTAGCTGGTCTGTCATAATATAATAGAGACAGTAGATCTAGCTGGTCTGTCATAATATAATAGAGACAGTAGATCTAGCTGGTCTGTCATAATATAATAGAGACAGTAGATCTAGCTGGTCTGTCATAATAATAGAGACAGTAGATCTAGCTGGTCTGTCATAATATAATAGAGACAGTAGATCTAGCTGGTCTGTCATAATATAATAGAGACAGTAGATCTAGCTGGTCTGTCATAATATAATAGAGACAGTAGATCTAGCTGGTCTGTCATAATATAATAGAGACAGTAGATCTAGCTGGTCTGTCATAATATAATAGAGACAGTAGATCTAGCTGGTCTGTCATAATATAATAGAGACAGTAGATCTAGCTGGTCTGTCATAATATAATAGAGACAGTAGATCTAGCTGGTCTGTCATAATATAATAGAGACAGTAGATCTAGCTGGTCTGTCATAATATAATAGAGACAGTAGATCTAGCTGGTCTGTCATAATATAATAGAGACAGTAGATCTAGCTGGTCTGTCATAATATAATAGAGACAGTAGATCTAGCTGGTCTGTCATAATATAATAGAGACAGTAGATCTAGCTGGTCTGTCATAATATAATAGAGACAGTAGATCTAGCTGGTCTGTCATAATATAATAGAGACAGTAGATCTAGCTGGTCTGTCATAATATAATAGAGACAGTAGATCTAGCTGGTCTGTCATAATATAATAGAGACAGTAGATCTAGCTGGTCTGTCATAATATAATAGAGACAGTAGATCTAGCTGGTCTGTCATAATATAATAGAGACAGTAGATCTAGCTGGTCTGTCATAATATAATAGAGACAGTAGATCTAGCTGGTCTGTCATAATATAATAGAGACAGTAGATCTAGCTGGTCTGTCATATATAATAGAGACAGTAGATCTAGCTGGTCTGTCATAATATAATAGAGACAGTAGATCTAGCTGGTCTGTCATAATATAATAGAGACAGTAGATCTAGCTGGTCTGTCATAATATAATAGAGACAGTAGATCTAGCTGGTCTGTCATAATATAATAGAGACAGTAGATCTAGCTGGTCTGTCATAATATAATAGAGACAGTAGATCTAGCTGGTCTGTCATAATATAATAGAGACAGTAGATCTAGCTGGTCTGTCATAATATAATAGAGACAGTAGATCTAGCTGGTCTGTCATAATATAATAGAGACAGTAGATCTAGCTGGTCTGTCATAATATAATAGAGACAGTAGATCTAGCTGGTCTGTCATAATATAATAGAGACAGTAGATCTAGCTGGTCTGTCATAATATAATAGAGACAGTAGATCTAGCTGGTCTGTCATAATATAATAGAGACAGTAGATCTAGCTGGTCTGTCATAATATAATAGAGACAGTAGATCTAGCTGGTCTGTCATAATATAATAGAGACAGTAGATCTAGCTGGTCTGTCATAATATAATAGAGACAGTAGATCTAGCTGGTCTGTCATAATATAATAGAGACAGTAGATCTAGCTGGTCTGTCATATATAATAGAGACAGTAGATCTAGCTGGTCTGTCATAATATAATAGAGACAGTAGATCTAGCTGGTCTGTCATAATATAATAGAGACAGTAGATCTAGCTGGTCTGTCATAATATAATAGAGACAGTAGATCTAGCTGGTCTGTCATAATATAATAGAGACAGTAGATCTAGCTGGTCTGTCATAATATAATAGAGACAGTAGATCTAGCTGGTCTGTCATAATATAATAGAGACAGTAGATCTAGCTGGTCTGTCATAATATAATAGAGACAGTAGATCTAGCTGGTCTGTCATAATATAATAGAGACAGTAGATCTAGCTGGTCTGTCATAATATAATAGAGACAGTAGATCTAGCTGGTCTGTCATAATATAATAGAGACAGTAGATCTAGCTGGTCTGTCATAATATAATAGAGACAGTAGATCTAGCTGGTCTGTCATAATATAATAGAGACAGTAGATCTAGCTGGTCTGTCATAATATAATAGAGACAGTAGATCTAGCTGGTCTGTCATAATATAATAGAGACAGTAGATCTAGCTGGTCTGTCATAATATAATAGAGACAGTAGATCTAGCTGGTCTGTCATAATATAATAGAGACAGTAGATCTAGCTGGTCTGTCATAATATAATAGAGACAGTAGATCTAGCTGGTCTGTCATAATATAATAGAGACAGTAGATCTAGCTGGTCTGTCATAATATAATAGAGACAGTAGATCTAGCTGGTCTGTCATAATATAATAGAGACAGTAGATCTAGCTGGTCTGTCATAATATAATAGAGACAGTAGATCTAGCTGGTCTGTCATAATATAATAGAGACAGTAGATCTAGCTGGTCTGTCATAATATAATAGAGACAGTAGATCTAGCTGGTCTGTCATAATATAATAGAGACAGTAGATCTAGCTGGTCTGTCATAATATAATAGAGACAGTAGATCTAGCTGGTCTGTCATAATATAATAGAGACAGTAGATCTAGCTGGTCTGTCATAATATAATAGAGACAGTAGATCTAGCTGGTCTGTCATAATATAATAGAGACAGTAGATCTAGCTGGTCTGTCATAATATAATAGAGACAGTAGATCTAGCTGGTCTGTCATAATATAATAGAGACAGTAGATCTAGCTGGTCTGTCATAATATAATAGAGACAGTAGATCTAGCTGGTCTGTCATAATATAATAGAGACAGTAGATCTAGCTGGTCTGTCATAATATAATAGAGACAGTAGATCTAGCTGGTCTGTCATAATATAATAGAGACAGTAGATCTAGCTGGTCTGTCATAATATAATAGAGACAGTAGATCTAGCTGGTCTGTCATAATATAATAGAGACAGTAGATCTAGCTGGTCTGTCATAATATAATAGAGACAGTAGATCTAGCTGGTCTGTCATAATATAATAGAGACAGTAGATCTAGCTGGTCTGTCATAATATAATAGAGACAGTAGATCTAGCTGGTCTGTCATAATATAATAGAGACAGTAGATCTAGCTGGTCTGTCATAATATAATAGAGACAGTAGATCTAGCTGGTCTGTCATAATATAATAGAGACAGTAGATCTAGCTGGTCTGTCATAATATAATAGAGACAGTAGATCTAGCTGGTCTGTCATAATATAATAGAGACAGTAGATCTAGCTGGTCTGTCATAATATAATAGAGACAGTAGATCTAGCTGGTCTGTCATAATATAATAGAGACAGTAGATCTAGCTGGTCTGTCATAATATAATAGAGACAGTAGATCTAGCTGGTCTGTCATAATATAATAGAGACAGTAGATCTAGCTGGTCTGTCATAATATAATAGAGACAGTAGATCTAGCTGGTCTGTCATAATATAATAGAGACAGTAGATCTAGCTGGTCTGTCATAATATAATAGAGACAGTAGATCTAGCTGGTCTGTCATAATATAATAGAGACAGTAGATCTAGCTGGTCTGTCATAATATAATAGAGACAGTAGATCTAGCTGGTCTGTCATAATATAATAGAGACAGTAGATCTAGCTGGTCTGTCATAATATAATAGAGACAGTAGATCTAGCTGGTCTGTCATAATATAATAGAGACAGTAGATCTAGCTGGTCTGTCATAATATAATAGAGACAGTAGATCTAGCTGGTCTGTCATAATATAATAGAGACAGTAGATCTAGCTGGTCTGTCATAATATAATAGAGACAGTAGATCTAGCTGGTCTGTCATAATATAATAGAGACAGTAGATCTAGCTGGTCTGTCATAATATAATAGAGACAGTAGATCTAGCTGGTCTGTCATAATATAATAGAGACAGTAGATCTAGCTGGTCTGTCATAATATAATAGAGACAGTAGATCTAGCTGGTCTGTCATAATATAATAGAGACAGTAGATCTAGCTGGTCTGTCATAATATAATAGAGACAGTAGATCTAGCTGGTCTGTCATAATATAATAGAGACAGTAGATCTAGCTGGTCTGTCATAATATAATAGAGACAGTAGATCTAGCTGGTCTGTCATAATATAATAGAGACAGTAGATCTAGCTGGTCTGTCATAATATAATAGAGACAGTAGATCTAGCTGGTCTGTCATAATATAATAGAGACAGTAGATCTAGCTGGTCTGTCATAATATAATAGAGACAGTAGATCTAGCTGGTCTGTCATAATATAATAGAGACAGTAGATCTAGCTGGTCTGTCATAATATAATAGAGACAGTAGATCTAGCTGGTCTGTCATAATATAATAGAGACAGTAGATCTAGCTGGTCTGTCATAATATAATAGAGACAGTAGATCTAGCTGGTCTGTCATAATATAATAGAGACAGTAGATCTAGCTGGTCTGTCATAATATAATAGAGACAGTAGATCTAGCTGGTCTGTCATAATATAATAGAGACAGTAGATCTAGCTGGTCTGTCATAATATAATAGAGACAGTAGATCTAGCTGGTCTGTCATAATATAATAGAGACAGTAGATCTAGCTGGTCTGTCATAATATAATAGAGACAGTAGATCTAGCTGGTCTGTCATAATATAATAGAGACAGTAGATCTAGCTGGTCTGTCATAATATAATAGAGACAGTAGATCTAGCTGGTCTGTCATAATATAATAGAGACAGTAGATCTAGCTGGTCTGTCATAATATAATAGAGACAGTAGATCTAGCTGGTCTGTCATATATAATAGAGACAGTAGATCTAGCTGGTCTGTCATAATATAATAGAGACAGTAGATCTAGCTGGTCTGTCATAATATAATAGAGACAGTAGATCTAGCTGGTCTGTCATAATATAATAGAGACAGTAGATCTAGCTGGTCTGTCATAATATAATAGAGACAGTAGATCTAGCTGGTCTGTCATAATATAATAGAGACAGTAGATCTAGCTGGTCTGTCATAATATAATAGAGACAGTAGATCTAGCTGGTCTGTCATAATATAATAGAGACAGTAGATCTAGCTGGTCTGTCATAATATAATAGAGACAGTAGATCTAGCTGGTCTGTCATAATATAATAGAGACAGTAGATCTAGCTGGTCTGTCATAATATAATAGAGACAGTAGATCTAGCTGGTCTGTCATAATATAATAGAGACAGTAGATCTAGCTGGTCTGTCATAATATAATAGAGACAGTAGATCTAGCTGGTCTGTCATAATATAATAGAGACAGTAGATCTAGCTGGTCTGTCATAATATAATAGAGACAGTAGATCTAGCTGGTCTGTCATAATATAATAGAGACAGTAGATCTAGCTGGTCTGTCATAATATAATAGAGACAGTAGATCTAGCTGGTCTGTCATAATATAATAGAGACAGTAGATCTAGCTGGTCTGTCATAATATAATAGAGACAGTAGATCTAGCTGGTCTGTCATAATATAATAGAGACAGTAGATCTAGCTGGTCTGTCATAAATAATAGAGACAGTAGATCTAGCTGGTCTGTCATAATATAATAGAGACAGTAGATCTAGCTGGTCTGTCATAATATAATAGAGACAGTAGATCTAGCTGGTCTGTCATAATATAATAGAGACAGTAGATCTAGCTGGTCTGTCATAATATAATAGAGACAGTAGATCTAGCTGGTCTGTCATAATATAATAGAGACAGTAGATCTAGCTGGTCTGTCATAATATAATAGAGACAGTAGATCTAGCTGGTCTGTCATAATATAATAGAGACAGTAGATCTAGCTGGTCTGTCATAATATAATAGAGACAGTAGATCTAGCTGGTCTGTCATAATATAATAGAGACAGTAGATCTAGCTGGTCTGTCATAATATAATAGAGACAGTAGATCTAGCTGGTCTGTCATAATATAATAGAGACAGTAGATCTAGCTGGTCTGTCATAATATAATAGAGACAGTAGATCTAGCTGGTCTGTCATAATATAATAGAGACAGTAGATCTAGCTGGTCTGTCATAATATAATAGAGACAGTAGATCTAGCTGGTCTGTCATAATATAATAGAGACAGTAGATCTAGCTGGTCTGTCATAATATAATAGAGACAGTAGATCTAGCTGGTCTGTCATAATATAATAGAGACAGTAGATCTAGCTGGTCTGTCATAATATAATAGAGACAGTAGATCTAGCTGGTCTGTCATAATATAATAGAGACAGTAGATCTAGCTGGTCTGTCATAATATAATAGAGACAGTAGATCTAGCTGGTCTGTCATAATATAATAGAGACAGTAGATCTAGCTGGTCTGTCATAATATAATAGAGACAGTAGATCTAGCTGGTCTGTCATAATATAATAGAGACAGTAGATCTAGCTGGTCTGTCATAATATAATAGAGACAGTAGATCTAGCTGGTCTGTCATAATATAATAGAGACAGTAGATCTAGCTGGTCTGTCATAATATATAGAGACAGTAGATCTAGCTGGTCTGTCATAATATAATAGAGACAGTAGATCTAGCTGGTCTGTCATAATATAATAGAGACAGTAGATCTAGCTGGTCTGTCATAATATAATAGAGACAGTAGATCTAGCTGGTCTGTCATAATATAATAGAGACAGTAGATCTAGCTGGTCTGTCATAATATAATAGAGACAGTAGATCTAGCTGGTCTGTCATAATATAATAGAGACAGTAGATCTAGCTGGTCTGTCATAATATAATAGAGACAGTAGATCTAGCTGGTCTGTCATAATATAATAGAGACAGTAGATCTAGCTGGTCTGTCATAATATAATAGAGACAGTAGATCTAGCTGGTCTGTCATAATATAATAGAGACAGTAGATCTAGCTGGTCTGTCATAATATAATAGAGACAGTAGATCTAGCTGGTCTGTCATAATATAATAGAGACAGTAGATCTAGCTGGTCTGTCATAATATAATAGAGACAGTAGATCTAGCTGGTCTGTCATAATATAATAGAGACAGTAGATCTAGCTGGTCTGTCATAATATAATAGAGACAGTAGATCTAGCTGGTCTGTCATAATATAATAGAGACAGTAGATCTAGCTGGTCTGTCATAATATAATAGAGACAGTAGATCTAGCTGGTCTGTCATAATATAATAGAGACAGTAGATCTAGCTGGTCTGTCATAATATAATAGAGACAGTAGATCTAGCTGGTCTGTCATAATAAAGAGACAGTAGATCTAGCTGGTCTGTCATAATATAATAGAGACAGTAGATCTAGCTGGTCTGTCATAATATAATAGAGACAGTAGATCTAGCTGGTCTGTCATAATATAATAGAGACAGTAGATCTAGCTGGTCTGTCATAATATAATAGAGACAGTAGATCTAGCTGGTCTGTCATAATATAATAGAGACAGTAGATCTAGCTGGTCTGTCATAATATAATAGAGACAGTAGATCTAGCTGGTCTGTCATAATATAATAGAGACAGTAGATCTAGCTGGTCTGTCATAATATAATAGAGACAGTAGATCTAGCTGGTCTGTCATAATATAATAGAGACAGTAGATCTAGCTGGTCTGTCATAATATAATAGAGACAGTAGATCTAGCTGGTCTGTCATAATATAATAGAGACAGTAGATCTAGCTGGTCTGTCATAATATAATAGAGACAGTAGATCTAGCTGGTCTGTCATAATATAATAGAGACAGTAGATCTAGCTGGTCTGTCATAATATAATAGAGACAGTAGATCTAGCTGGTCTGTCATAATATAATAGAGACAGTAGATCTAGCTGGTCTGTCATAATATAATAGAGACAGTAGATCTAGCTGGTCTGTCATAATATAATAGAGACAGTAGATCTAGCTGGTCTGTCATAATATAATAGAGACAGTAGATCTAGCTGGTCTGTCATAATATAATAGAGACAGTAGATCTAGCTGGTCTGTCATAATATAATAGAGACAGTAGATCTAGCTGGTCTGTCATAATATAATAGAGACAGTAGATCTAGCTGGTCTGTCATAATATAATAGAGACAGTAGATCTAGCTGGTCTGTCATAATATAATAGAGACAGTAGATCTAGCTGGTCTGTCATAATATAATAGAGACAGTAGATCTAGCTGGTCTGTCATAATATAATAGAGACAGTAGATCTAGCTGGTCTGTCATAATATAATAGAGACAGTAGATCTAGCTGGTCTGTCATATATAATAGAGACAGTAGATCTAGCTGGTCTGTCATAATATAATAGAGACAGTAGATCTAGCTGGTCTGTCATAATATAATAGAGACAGTAGATCTAGCTGGTCTGTCATAATATAATAGAGACAGTAGATCTAGCTGGTCTGTCATAATATAATAGAGACAGTAGATCTAGCTGGTCTGTCATAATATAATAGAGACAGTAGATCTAGCTGGTCTGTCATAATATAATAGAGACAGTAGATCTAGCTGGTCTGTCATAATATAATAGAGACAGTAGATCTAGCTGGTCTGTCATAATATAATAGAGACAGTAGATCTAGCTGGTCTGTCATAATATAATAGAGACAGTAGATCTAGCTGGTCTGTCATAATATAATAGAGACAGTAGATCTAGCTGGTCTGTCATAATATAATAGAGACAGTAGATCTAGCTGGTCTGTCATAATATAATAGAGACAGTAGATCTAGCTGGTCTGTCATAATATAATAGAGACAGTAGATCTAGCTGGTCTGTCATAATATAATAGAGACAGTAGATCTAGCTGGTCTGTCATAATATAATAGAGACAGTAGATCTAGCTGGTCTGTCATAATATAATAGAGACAGTAGATCTAGCTGGTCTGTCATAATATAATAGAGACAGTAGATCTAGCTGGTCTGTCATAATATAATAGAGACAGTAGATCTAGCTGGTCTGTCATAATATAATAGAGACAGTAGATCTAGCTGGTCTGTCATAATATAATAGAGACAGTAGATCTAGCTGGTCTGTCATAATATAATAGAGACAGTAGATCTAGCTGGTCTGTCATAATATAATAGAGACAGTAGATCTAGCTGGTCTGTCATAATATAATAGAGACAGTAGATCTAGCTGGTCTGTCATAATATAATAGAGACAGTAGATCTAGCTGGTCTGTCATAATATAATAGAGACAGTAGATCTAGCTGGTCTGTCATAATATAATAGAGACAGTAGATCTAGCTGGTCTGTCATAATATAATAGAGACAGTAGATCTAGCTGGTCTGTCATAATATAATAGAGACAGTAGATCTAGCTGGTCTGTCATAATATAATAGAGACAGTAGATCTAGCTGGTCTGTCATAATATAATAGAGACAGTAGATCTAGCTGGTCTGTCATAATATAATAGAGACAGTAGATCTAGCTGGTCTGTCATAATATAATAGAGACAGTAGATCTAGCTGGTCTGTCATAATATAATAGAGACAGTAGATCTAGCTGGTCTGTCATAATATAATAGAGACAGTAGATCTAGCTGGTCTGTCATAATATAATAGAGACAGTAGATCTAGCTGGTCTGTCATAATATAATAGAGACAGTAGATCTAGCTGGTCTGTCATAATATAATAGAGACAGTAGATCTAGCTGGTCTGTCATAATATAATAGAGACAGTAGATCTAGCTGGTCTGTCATAATATAATAGAGACAGTAGATCTAGCTGGTCTGTCATAATATAATAGAGACAGTAGATCTAGCTGGTCTGTCATAATATAATAGAGACAGTAGATCTAGCTGGTCTGTCATAATATAATAGAGACAGTAGATCTAGCTGGTCTGTCATAATATAATAGAGACAGTAGATCTAGCTGGTCTGTCATAATATAATAGAGACAGTAGATCTAGCTGGTCTGTCATAATATAATAGAGACAGTAGATCTAGCTGGTCTGTCATAATATAATAGAGACAGTAGATCTAGCTGGTCTGTCATAATATAATAGAGACAGTAGATCTAGCTGGTCTGTCATAATATAATAGAGACAGTAGATCTAGCTGGTCTGTCATAATATAATAGAGACAGTAGATCTAGCTGGTCTGTCATAATATAATAGAGACAGTAGATCTAGCTGGTCTGTCATAATATAATAGAGACAGTAGATCTAGCTGGTCTGTCATAATATAATAGAGACAGTAGATCTAGCTGGTCTGTCATAATATAATAGAGACAGTAGATCTAGCTGGTCTGTCATAATATAATAGAGACAGTAGATCTAGCTGGTCTGTCATAATATAATAGAGACAGTAGATCTAGCTGGTCTGTCATAATATAATAGAGACAGTAGATCTAGCTGGTCTGTCATAATATAATAGAGACAGTAGATCTAGCTGGTCTGTCATAATATAATAGAGACAGTAGATCTAGCTGGTCTGTCATAATATAATAGAGACAGTAGATCTAGCTGGTCTGTCATAATATAATAGAGACAGTAGATCTAGCTGGTCTGTCATAATATAATAGAGACAGTAGATCTAGCTGGTCTGTCATAATATAATAGAGACAGTAGATCTAGCTGGTCTGTCATAATATAGAGACAGTAGATCTAGCTGGTCTGTCATAATATAATAGAGACAGTAGATCTAGCTGGTCTGTCATAATATAATAGAGACAGTAGATCTAGCTGGTCTGTCATAATATAATAGAGACAGTAGATCTAGCTGGTCTGTCATAATATAATAGAGACAGTAGATCTAGCTGGTCTGTCATAATATAATAGAGACAGTAGATCTAGCTGGTCTGTCATAATATAATAGAGACAGTAGATCTAGCTGGTCTGTCATAATATAATAGAGACAGTAGATCTAGCTGGTCTGTCATAATATAATAGAGACAGTAGATCTAGCTGGTCTGTCATAATATAATAGAGACAGTAGATCTAGCTGGTCTGTCATAATATAATAGAGACAGTAGATCTAGCTGGTCTGTCATAATATAATAGAGACAGTAGATCTAGCTGGTCTGTCATAATATAATAGAGACAGTAGATCTAGCTGGTCTGTCATAATATAATAGAGACAGTAGATCTAGCTGGTCTGTCATAATATAATAGAGACAGTAGATCTAGCTGGTCTGTCATAATAATAGAGACAGTAGATCTAGCTGGTCTGTCATAATATAATAGAGACAGTAGATCTAGCTGGTCTGTCATAATATAATAGAGACAGTAGATCTAGCTGGTCTGTCATAATATAATAGAGACAGTAGATCTAGCTGGTCTGTCATAATATAATAGAGACAGTAGATCTAGCTGGTCTGTCATAATATAATAGAGACAGTAGATCTAGCTGGTCTGTCATAATATAATAGAGACAGTAGATCTAGCTGGTCTGTCATAATATAATAGAGACAGTAGATCTAGCTGGTCTGTCATAATATAATAGAGACAGTAGATCTAGCTGGTCTGTCATAATATAATAGAGACAGTAGATCTAGCTGGTCTGTCATAATATAATAGAGACAGTAGATCTAGCTGGTCTGTCATAATATAATAGAGACAGTAGATCTAGCTGGTCTGTCATAATATAATAGAGACAGTAGATCTAGCTGGTCTGTCATAATAATAGAGACAGTAGATCTAGCTGGTCTGTCATAATATAATAGAGACAGTAGATCTAGCTGGTCTGTCATAATATAATAGAGACAGTAGATCTAGCTGGTCTGTCATAATATAATAGAGACAGTAGATCTAGCTGGTCTGTCATAATATAATAGAGACAGTAGATCTAGCTGGTCTGTCATAATATAATAGAGACAGTAGATCTAGCTGGTCTGTCATAATATAATAGAGACAGTAGATCTAGCTGGTCTGTCATAATATAATAGAGACAGTAGATCTAGCTGGTCTGTCATAATATAATAGAGACAGTAGATCTAGCTGGTCTGTCATAATATAATAGAGACAGTAGATCTAGCTGGTCTGTCATAATATAATAGAGACAGTAGATCTAGCTGGTCTGTCATAATATAATAGAGACAGTAGATCTAGCTGGTCTGTCATAATATAATAGAGACAGTAGATCTAGCTGGTCTGTCATAATATAATAGAGACAGTAGATCTAGCTGGTCTGTCATAATATAATAGAGACAGTAGATCTAGCTGGTCTGTCATAATATAATAGAGACAGTAGATCTAGCTGGTCTGTCATAATATAATAGAGACAGTAGATCTAGCTGGTCTGTCATAATAATAGAGACAGTAGATCTAGCTGGTCTGTCATAATATAATAGAGACAGTAGATCTAGCTGGTCTGTCATAATATAATAGAGACAGTAGATCTAGCTGGTCTGTCATAATATAATAGAGACAGTAGATCTAGCTGGTCTGTCATAATATAATAGAGACAGTAGATCTAGCTGGTCTGTCATAATATAATAGAGACAGTAGATCTAGCTGGTCTGTCATAATATAATAGAGACAGTAGATCTAGCTGGTCTGTCATAATATAATAGAGACAGTAGATCTAGCTGGTCTGTCATAATATAATAGAGACAGTAGATCTAGCTGGTCTGTCATAATATAATAGAGACAGTAGATCTAGCTGGTCTGTCATAATATAATAGAGACAGTAGATCTAGCTGGTCTGTCATAATATAATAGAGACAGTAGATCTAGCTGGTCTGTCATAATATAATAGAGACAGTAGATCTAGCTGGTCTGTCATAATATAATAGAGACAGTAGATCTAGCTGGTCTGTCATAATATAATAGAGACAGTAGATCTAGCTGGTCTGTCATAATATAATAGAGACAGTAGATCTAGCTGGTCTGTCATAATATAATAGAGACAGTAGATCTAGCTGGTCTGTCATAATTAATAGAGACAGTAGATCTAGCTGGTCTGTCATATATAATAGAGACAGTAGATCTAGCTGGTCTGTCATAATATAATAGAGACAGTAGATCTAGCTGGTCTGTCATAATATAATAGAGACAGTAGATCTAGCTGGTCTGTCATAATATAATAGAGACAGTAGATCTAGCTGGTCTGTCATAATATAATAGAGACAGTAGATCTAGCTGGTCTGTCATAATATAATAGAGACAGTAGATCTAGCTGGTCTGTCATAATATAATAGAGACAGTAGATCTAGCTGGTCTGTCATAATATAATAGAGACAGTAGATCTAGCTGGTCTGTCATAATATAATAGAGACAGTAGATCTAGCTGGTCTGTCATAATATAATAGAGACAGTAGATCTAGCTGGTCTGTCATAATATAATAGAGACAGTAGATCTAGCTGGTCTGTCATAATATAATAGAGACAGTAGATCTAGCTGGTCTGTCATAATATAATAGAGACAGTAGATCTAGCTGGTCTGTCATAATATAATAGAGACAGTAGATCTAGCTGGTCTGTCATAATATAATAGAGACAGTAGATCTAGCTGGTCTGTCATAATATAATAGAGACAGTAGATCTAGCTGGTCTGTCATAATATAATAGAGACAGTAGATCTAGCTGGTCTGTCATAATATAATAGAGACAGTAGATCTAGCTGGTCTGTCATAATATAATAGAGACAGTAGATCTAGCTGGTCTGTCATAATATAATAGAGACAGTAGATCTAGCTGGTCTGTCATAATATAATAGAGACAGTAGATCTAGCTGGTCTGTCATAATATAATAGAGACAGTAGATCTAGCTGGTCTGTCATAATATAATAGAGACAGTAGATCTAGCTGGTCTGTCATAATATAATAGAGACAGTAGATCTAGCTGGTCTGTCATAATATAATAGAGACAGTAGATCTAGCTGGTCTGTCATAATATAATAGAGACAGTAGATCTAGCTGGTCTGTCATAATATAATAGAGACAGTAGATCTAGCTGGTCTGTCATAATATAATAGAGACAGTAGATCTAGCTGGTCTGTCATAATATAATAGAGACAGTAGATCTAGCTGGTCTGTCATAATATAATAGAGACAGTAGATCTAGCTGGTCTGTCATAATATAATAGAGACAGTAGATCTAGCTGGTCTGTCATAATATAATAGAGACAGTAGATCTAGCTGGTCTGTCATAATATAATAGAGACAGTAGATCTAGCTGGTCTGTCATAATATAATAGAGACAGTAGATCTAGCTGGTCTGTCATAATATAATAGAGACAGTAGATCTAGCTGGTCTGTCATAATATAATAGAGACAGTAGATCTAGCTGGTCTGTCATAATATAATAGAGACAGTAGATCTAGCTGGTCTGTCATAATATAATAGAGACAGTAGATCTAGCTGGTCTGTCATAATATAATAGAGACAGTAGATCTAGCTGGTCTGTCATAATATAATAGAGACAGTAGATCTAGCTGGTCTGTCATAATATAATAGAGACAGTAGATCTAGCTGGTCTGTCATAATATAATAGAGACAGTAGATCTAGCTGGTCTGTCATAATATAATAGAGACAGTAGATCTAGCTGGTCTGTCATAATATAATAGAGACAGTAGATCTAGCTGGTCTGTCATAATATAATAGAGACAGTAGATCTAGCTGGTCTGTCATAATATAATAGAGACAGTAGATCTAGCTGGTCTGTCATAATATAATAGAGACAGTAGATCTAGCTGGTCTGTCATAATATAATAGAGACAGTAGATCTAGCTGGTCTGTCATAATATAATAGAGACAGTAGATCTAGCTGGTCTGTCATATATAATAGAGACAGTAGATCTAGCTGGTCTGTCATAATATAATAGAGACAGTAGATCTAGCTGGTCTGTCATAATATAATAGAGACAGTAGATCTAGCTGGTCTGTCATAATATAATAGAGACAGTAGATCTAGCTGGTCTGTCATAATATAATAGAGACAGTAGATCTAGCTGGTCTGTCATAATATAATAGAGACAGTAGATCTAGCTGGTCTGTCATAATATAATAGAGACAGTAGATCTAGCTGGTCTGTCATAATATAATAGAGACAGTAGATCTAGCTGGTCTGTCATAATATAATAGAGACAGTAGATCTAGCTGGTCTGTCATAATATAATAGAGACAGTAGATCTAGCTGGTCTGTCATAATATAATAGAGACAGTAGATCTAGCTGGTCTGTCATAATATAATAGAGACAGTAGATCTAGCTGGTCTGTCATAATATAATAGAGACAGTAGATCTAGCTGGTCTGTCATAATATAATAGAGACAGTAGATCTAGCTGGTCTGTCATAATATAATAGAGACAGTAGATCTAGCTGGTCTGTCATAATATAATAGAGACAGTAGATCTAGCTGGTCTGTCATAATATAATAGAGACAGTAGATCTAGCTGGTCTGTCATAATATAATAGAGACAGTAGATCTAGCTGGTCTGTCATAATATAATAGAGACAGTAGATCTAGCTGGTCTGTCATAATATAATAGAGACAGTAGATCTAGCTGGTCTGTCATAATATAATAGAGACAGTAGATCTAGCTGGTCTGTCATAATATAATAGAGACAGTAGATCTAGCTGGTCTGTCATAATATAATAGAGACAGTAGATCTAGCTGGTCTGTCATAATATAATAGAGACAGTAGATCTAGCTGGTCTGTCATAATATAATAGAGACAGTAGATCTAGCTGGTCTGTCATAATATAATAGAGACAGTAGATCTAGCTGGTCTGTCATAATATAATAGAGACAGTAGATCTAGCTGGTCTGTCATAATATAATAGAGACAGTAGATCTAGCTGGTCTGTCATAATATAATAGAGACAGTAGATCTAGCTGGTCTGTCATAATATAATAGAGACAGTAGATCTAGCTGGTCTGTCATAATATAATAGAGACAGTAGATCTAGCTGGTCTGTCATAATATAATAGAGACAGTAGATCTAGCTGGTCTGTCATAATATAATAGAGACAGTAGATCTAGCTGGTCTGTCATAATATAATAGAGACAGTAGATCTAGCTGGTCTGTCATAATATAATAGAGACAGTAGATCTAGCTGGTCTGTCATAATATAATAGAGACAGTAGATCTAGCTGGTCTGTCATAATATAATAGAGACAGTAGATCTAGCTGGTCTGTCATAATATAATAGAGACAGTAGATCTAGCTGGTCTGTCATAATATAATAGAGACAGTAGATCTAGCTGGTCTGTCATAATATAATAGAGACAGTAGATCTAGCTGGTCTGTCATAATATAATAGAGACAGTAGATCTAGCTGGTCTGTCATAATATAATAGAGACAGTAGATCTAGCTGGTCTGTCATAATATAATAGAGACAGTAGATCTAGCTGGTCTGTCATAATATAATAGAGACAGTAGATCTAGCTGGTCTGTCATAATATAATAGAGACAGTAGATCTAGCTGGTCTGTCATAATATAATAGAGACAGTAGATCTAGCTGGTCTGTCATAATATAATAGAGACAGTAGATCTAGCTGGTCTGTCATAATATAATAGAGACAGTAGATCTAGCTGGTCTGTCATAATATAATAGAGACAGTAGATCTAGCTGGTCTGTCATAATATAATAGAGACAGTAGATCTAGCTGGTCTGTCATAATATAATAGAGACAGTAGATCTAGCTGGTCTGTCATAATATAATAGAGACAGTAGATCTAGCTGGTCTGTCATAATATAATAGAGACAGTAGATCTAGCTGGTCTGTCATAATATAATAGAGACAGTAGATCTAGCTGGTCTGTCATAATATAATAGAGACAGTAGATCTAGCTGGTCTGTCATAATATAATAGAGACAGTAGATCTAGCTGGTCTGTCATAATATAATAGAGACAGTAGATCTAGCTGGTCTGTCATAATATAATAGAGACAGTAGATCTAGCTGGTCTGTCATAATATAATAGAGACAGTAGATCTAGCTGGTCTGTCATAATATAATAGAGACAGTAGATCTAGCTGGTCTGTCATAATATAATAGAGACAGTAGATCTAGCTGGTCTGTCATAATATAATAGAGACAGTAGATCTAGCTGGTCTGTCATAATATAATAGAGACAGTAGATCTAGCTGGTCTGTCATAATATAATAGAGACAGTAGATCTAGCTGGTCTGTCATAATATAATAGAGACAGTAGATCTAGCTGGTCTGTCATAATATAATAGAGACAGTAGATCTAGCTGGTCTGTCATAATATAATAGAGACAGTAGATCTAGCTGGTCTGTCATAATATAATAGAGACAGTAGATCTAGCTGGTCTGTCATAATATAATAGAGACAGTAGATCTAGCTGGTCTGTCATAATATAATAGAGACAGTAGATCTAGCTGGTCTGTCATAATATAATAGAGACAGTAGATCTAGCTGGTCTGTCATAATATAATAGAGACAGTAGATCTAGCTGGTCTGTCATAATATAATAGAGACAGTAGATCTAGCTGGTCTGTCATAATATAATAGAGACAGTAGATCTAGCTGGTCTGTCATAATATAATAGAGACAGTAGATCTAGCTGGTCTGTCATAATATAATAGAGACAGTAGATCTAGCTGGTCTGTCATAATATAATAGAGACAGTAGATCTAGCTGGTCTGTCATAATATAATAGAGACAGTAGATCTAGCTGGTCTGTCATAATATAATAGAGACAGTAGATCTAGCTGGTCTGTCATAATATAATAGAGACAGTAGATCTAGCTGGTCTGTCATAATATAATAGAGACAGTAGATCTAGCTGGTCTGTCATAATATAATAGAGACAGTAGATCTAGCTGGTCTGTCATAATATAATAGAGACAGTAGATCTAGCTGGTCTGTCATAATATAATAGAGACAGTAGATCTAGCTGGTCTGTCATAATATAATAGAGACAGTAGATCTAGCTGGTCTGTCATAATATAATAGAGACAGTAGATCTAGCTGGTCTGTCATAATATAATAGAGACAGTAGATCTAGCTGGTCTGTCATAATATAATAGAGACAGTAGATCTAGCTGGTCTGTCATAATATAATAGAGACAGTAGATCTAGCTGGTCTGTCATAATATAATAGAGACAGTAGATCTAGCTGGTCTGTCATAATATAATAGAGACAGTAGATCTAGCTGGTCTGTCATAATATAATAGAGACAGTAGATCTAGCTGGTCTGTCATAATATAATAGAGACAGTAGATCTAGCTGGTCTGTCATAATATAATAGAGACAGTAGATCTAGCTGGTCTGTCATAATATAATAGAGACAGTAGATCTAGCTGGTCTGTCATAATATAATAGAGACAGTAGATCTAGCTGGTCTGTCATAATATAATAGAGACAGTAGATCTAGCTGGTCTGTCATAATATAATAGAGACAGTAGATCTAGCTGGTCTGTCATAATATAATAGAGACAGTAGATCTAGCTGGTCTGTCATAATATAATAGAGACAGTAGATCTAGCTGGTCTGTCATAATATAATAGAGACAGTAGATCTAGCTGGTCTGTCATAATATAATAGAGACAGTAGATCTAGCTGGTCTGTCATAATATAATAGAGACAGTAGATCTAGCTGGTCTGTCATAATATAATAGAGACAGTAGATCTAGCTGGTCTGTCATAATATAATAGAGACAGTAGATCTAGCTGGTCTGTCATAATATAATAGAGACAGTAGATCTAGCTGGTCTGTCATAATATAATAGAGACAGTAGATCTAGCTGGTCTGTCATAATATAATAGAGACAGTAGATCTAGCTGGTCTGTCATAATATAATAGAGACAGTAGATCTAGCTGGTCTGTCATAATATAATAGAGACAGTAGATCTAGCTGGTCTGTCATAATATAATAGAGACAGTAGATCTAGCTGGTCTGTCATAATATAATAGAGACAGTAGATCTAGCTGGTCTGTCATAATATAATAGAGACAGTAGATCTAGCTGGTCTGTCATAATATAATAGAGACAGTAGATCTAGCTGGTCTGTCATAATATAATAGAGACAGTAGATCTAGCTGGTCTGTCATAATATAATAGAGACAGTAGATCTAGCTGGTCTGTCATAATATAATAGAGACAGTAGATCTAGCTGGTCTGTCATAATATAATAGAGACAGTAGATCTAGCTGGTCTGTCATAATATAATAGAGACAGTAGATCTAGCTGGTCTGTCATAATATATAGAGACAGTAGATCTAGCTGGTCTGTCATAATATAATAGAGACAGTAGATCTAGCTGGTCTGTCATAATATAATAGAGACAGTAGATCTAGCTGGTCTGTCATAATATAATAGAGACAGTAGATCTAGCTGGTCTGTCATAATATAATAGAGACAGTAGATCTAGCTGGTCTGTCATAATATAATAGAGACAGTAGATCTAGCTGGTCTGTCATAATATAATAGAGACAGTAGATCTAGCTGGTCTGTCATAATATAATAGAGACAGTAGATCTAGCTGGTCTGTCATAATATAATAGAGACAGTAGATCTAGCTGGTCTGTCATAATATAATAGAGACAGTAGATCTAGCTGGTCTGTCATAATATAATAGAGACAGTAGATCTAGCTGGTCTGTCATAATATAATAGAGACAGTAGATCTAGCTGGTCTGTCATAATATAATAGAGACAGTAGATCTAGCTGGTCTGTCATAATATAATAGAGACAGTAGATCTAGCTGGTCTGTCATAATATAATAGAGACAGTAGATCTAGCTGGTCTGTCATAATATAATAGAGACAGTAGATCTAGCTGGTCTGTCATAATATAATAGAGACAGTAGATCTAGCTGGTCTGTCATAATATAATAGAGACAGTAGATCTAGCTGGTCTGTCATAATATAATAGAGACAGTAGATCTAGCTGGTCTGTCATAATATAATAGAGACAGTAGATCTAGCTGGTCTGTCATAATATAATAGAGACAGTAGATCTAGCTGGTCTGTCATAATATAATAGAGACAGTAGATCTAGCTGGTCTGTCATAATATAATAGAGACAGTAGATCTAGCTGGTCTGTCATAATATAATAGAGACAGTAGATCTAGCTGGTCTGTCATAATATAATAGAGACAGTAGATCTAGCTGGTCTGTCATAATATAATAGAGACAGTAGATCTAGCTGGTCTGTCATAATATAATAGAGACAGTAGATCTAGCTGGTCTGTCATAATATAATAGAGACAGTAGATCTAGCTGGTCTGTCATAATATAATAGAGACAGTAGATCTAGCTGGTCTGTCATAATATAATAGAGACAGTAGATCTAGCTGGTCTGTCATAATATAATAGAGACAGTAGATCTAGCTGGTCTGTCATAATATAATAGAGACAGTAGATCTAGCTGGTCTGTCATAATATAATAGAGACAGTAGATCTAGCTGGTCTGTCATAATATAATAGAGACAGTAGATCTAGCTGGTCTGTCATAATATAATAGAGACAGTAGATCTAGCTGGTCTGTCATAATATAATAGAGACAGTAGATCTAGCTGGTCTGTCATAATATAATAGAGACAGTAGATCTAGCTGGTCTGTCATAATATAATAGAGACAGTAGATCTAGCTGGTCTGTCATAATATAATAGAGACAGTAGATCTAGCTGGTCTGTCATAATATAATAGAGACAGTAGATCTAGCTGGTCTGTCATAATATAATAGAGACAGTAGATCTAGCTGGTCTGTCATAATATAATAGAGACAGTAGATCTAGCTGGTCTGTCATAATATAATAGAGACAGTAGATCTAGCTGGTCTGTCATAATATAATAGAGACAGTAGATCTAGCTGGTCTGTCATAATATAATAGAGACAGTAGATCTAGCTGGTCTGTCATAATATAATAGAGACAGTAGATCTAGCTGGTCTGTCATAATATAATAGAGACAGTAGATCTAGCTGGTCTGTCATAATATAATAGAGACAGTAGATCTAGCTGGTCTGTCATAATATAATAGAGACAGTAGATCTAGCTGGTCTGTCATAATATAATAGAGACAGTAGATCTAGCTGGTCTGTCATAATATAATAGAGACAGTAGATCTAGCTGGTCTGTCATAATATAATAGAGACAGTAGATCTAGCTGGTCTGTCATAATATAATAGAGACAGTAGATCTAGCTGGTCTGTCATAATATAATAGAGACAGTAGATCTAGCTGGTCTGTCATAATATAATAGAGACAGTAGATCTAGCTGGTCTGTCATAATATAATAGAGACAGTAGATCTAGCTGGTCTGTCATAATATAATAGAGACAGTAGATCTAGCTGGTCTGTCATAATATAATAGAGACAGTAGATCTAGCTGGTCTGTCATAATATAATAGAGACAGTAGATCTAGCTGGTCTGTCATAATATAATAGAGACAGTAGATCTAGCTGGTCTGTCATAATATAATAGAGACAGTAGATCTAGCTGGTCTGTCATAATATAATAGAGACAGTAGATCTAGCTGGTCTGTCATAATATAATAGAGACAGTAGATCTAGCTGGTCTGTCATAATATAATAGAGACAGTAGATCTAGCTGGTCTGTCATAATATAATAGAGACAGTAGATCTAGCTGGTCTGTCATAATATAATAGAGACAGTAGATCTAGCTGGTCTGTCATAATATAATAGAGACAGTAGATCTAGCTGGTCTGTCATAATATAATAGAGACAGTAGATCTAGCTGGTCTGTCATAATATAATAGAGACAGTAGATCTAGCTGGTCTGTCATAATATAATAGAGACAGTAGATCTAGCTGGTCTGTCATAATATAATAGAGACAGTAGATCTAGCTGGTCTGTCATAATATAATAGAGACAGTAGATCTAGCTGGTCTGTCATAATATAATAGAGACAGTAGATCTAGCTGGTCTGTCATAATATAATAGAGACAGTAGATCTAGCTGGTCTGTCATAATATAATAGAGACAGTAGATCTAGCTGGTCTGTCATAATATAATAGAGACAGTAGATCTAGCTGGTCTGTCATAATATAATAGAGACAGTAGATCTAGCTGGTCTGTCATAATATAATAGAGACAGTAGATCTAGCTGGTCTGTCATAATATAATAGAGACAGTAGATCTAGCTGGTCTGTCATAATATAATAGAGACAGTAGATCTAGCTGGTCTGTCATAATATAATAGAGACAGTAGATCTAGCTGGTCTGTCATAATATAATAGAGACAGTAGATCTAGCTGGTCTGTCATAATATAATAGAGACAGTAGATCTAGCTGGTCTGTCATAATATAATAGAGACAGTAGATCTAGCTGGTCTGTCATAATATAATAGAGACAGTAGATCTAGCTGGTCTGTCATAATATAATAGAGACAGTAGATCTAGCTGGTCTGTCATAATATAATAGAGACAGTAGATCTAGCTGGTCTGTCATAATATAATAGAGACAGTAGATCTAGCTGGTCTGTCATAATATAATAGAGACAGTAGATCTAGCTGGTCTGTCATAATATAATAGAGACAGTAGATCTAGCTGGTCTGTCATAATATAATAGAGACAGTAGATCTAGCTGGTCTGTCATAATATAATAGAGACAGTAGATCTAGCTGGTCTGTCATAATATAATAGAGACAGTAGATCTAGCTGGTCTGTCATAATATAATAGAGACAGTAGATCTAGCTGGTCTGTCATAATATAATAGAGACAGTAGATCTAGCTGGTCTGTCATAATATAATAGAGACAGTAGATCTAGCTGGTCTGTCATAATATAATAGAGACAGTAGATCTAGCTGGTCTGTCATAATATAATAGAGACAGTAGATCTAGCTGGTCTGTCATAATATAATAGAGACAGTAGATCTAGCTGGTCTGTCATAATATAATAGAGACAGTAGATCTAGCTGGTCTGTCATAATATAATAGAGACAGTAGATCTAGCTGGTCTGTCATAATATAATAGAGACAGTAGATCTAGCTGGTCTGTCATAATATAATAGAGACAGTAGATCTAGCTGGTCTGTCATAATATAATAGAGACAGTAGATCTAGCTGGTCTGTCATAATATAATAGAGACAGTAGATCTAGCTGGTCTGTCATAATATAATAGAGACAGTAGATCTAGCTGGTCTGTCATAATATAATAGAGACAGTAGATCTAGCTGGTCTGTCATAATATAATAGAGACAGTAGATCTAGCTGGTCTGTCATAATATAATAGAGACAGTAGATCTAGCTGGTCTGTCATAATATAATAGAGACAGTAGATCTAGCTGGTCTGTCATAATATAATAGAGACAGTAGATCTAGCTGGTCTGTCATAATATAATAGAGACAGTAGATCTAGCTGGTCTGTCATAATATAATAGAGACAGTAGATCTAGCTGGTCTGTCATAATATAATAGAGACAGTAGATCTAGCTGGTCTGTCATAATATAATAGAGACAGTAGATCTAGCTGGTCTGTCATAATATAATAGAGACAGTAGATCTAGCTGGTCTGTCATAATATAATAGAGACAGTAGATCTAGCTGGTCTGTCATAATATAATAGAGACAGTAGATCTAGCTGGTCTGTCATAATATAATAGAGACAGTAGATCTAGCTGGTCTGTCATAATATAATAGAGACAGTAGATCTAGCTGGTCTGTCATAATATAATAGAGACAGTAGATCTAGCTGGTCTGTCATAATATAATAGAGACAGTAGATCTAGCTGGTCTGTCATAATATAATAGAGACAGTAGATCTAGCTGGTCTGTCATAATATAATAGAGACAGTAGATCTAGCTGGTCTGTCATAATATAATAGAGACAGTAGATCTAGCTGGTCTGTCATAATATAATAGAGACAGTAGATCTAGCTGGTCTGTCATAATATAATAGAGACAGTAGATCTAGCTGGTCTGTCATAATATAATAGAGACAGTAGATCTAGCTGGTCTGTCATAATATAATAGAGACAGTAGATCTAGCTGGTCTGTCATAATATAATAGAGACAGTAGATCTAGCTGGTCTGTCATAATATAATAGAGACAGTAGATCTAGCTGGTCTGTCATAATATAATAGAGACAGTAGATCTAGCTGGTCTGTCATAATATAATAGAGACAGTAGATCTAGCTGGTCTGTCATAATATAATAGAGACAGTAGATCTAGCTGGTCTGTCATAATATAATAGAGACAGTAGATCTAGCTGGTCTGTCATAATATAATAGAGACAGTAGATCTAGCTGGTCTGTCATAATATAATAGAGACAGTAGATCTAGCTGGTCTGTCATAATATAATAGAGACAGTAGATCTAGCTGGTCTGTCATAATATAATAGAGACAGTAGATCTAGCTGGTCTGTCATAATATAATAGAGACAGTAGATCTAGCTGGTCTGTCATAATATAATAGAGACAGTAGATCTAGCTGGTCTGTCATAATATAATAGAGACAGTAGATCTAGCTGGTCTGTCATAATATAATAGAGACAGTAGATCTAGCTGGTCTGTCATAATATAATAGAGACAGTAGATCTAGCTGGTCTGTCATAATATAATAGAGACAGTAGATCTAGCTGGTCTGTCATAATATAATAGAGACAGTAGATCTAGCTGGTCTGTCATAATATAATAGAGACAGTAGATCTAGCTGGTCTGTCATAATATAATAGAGACAGTAGATCTAGCTGGTCTGTCATAATATAATAGAGACAGTAGATCTAGCTGGTCTGTCATAATATAATAGAGACAGTAGATCTAGCTGGTCTGTCATAATATAATAGAGACAGTAGATCTAGCTGGTCTGTCATAATATAATAGAGACAGTAGATCTAGCTGGTCTGTCATAATATAATAGAGACAGTAGATCTAGCTGGTCTGTCATAATATAATAGAGACAGTAGATCTAGCTGGTCTGTCATAATATAATAGAGACAGTAGATCTAGCTGGTCTGTCATAATATAATAGAGACAGTAGATCTAGCTGGTCTGTCATAATATAATAGAGACAGTAGATCTAGCTGGTCTGTCATAATATAATAGAGACAGTAGATCTAGCTGGTCTGTCATAATATAATAGAGACAGTAGATCTAGCTGGTCTGTCATAATATAATAGAGACAGTAGATCTAGCTGGTCTGTCATAATATAATAGAGACAGTAGATCTAGCTGGTCTGTCATAATATAATAGAGACAGTAGATCTAGCTGGTCTGTCATAATATAATAGAGACAGTAGATCTAGCTGGTCTGTCATAATATAATAGAGACAGTAGATCTAGCTGGTCTGTCATAATATAATAGAGACAGTAGATCTAGCTGGTCTGTCATAATATAATAGAGACAGTAGATCTAGCTGGTCTGTCATAATATAATAGAGACAGTAGATCTAGCTGGTCTGTCATAATATAATAGAGACAGTAGATCTAGCTGGTCTGTCATAATATAATAGAGACAGTAGATCTAGCTGGTCTGTCATAATATAATAGAGACAGTAGATCTAGCTGGTCTGTCATAATATAATAGAGACAGTAGATCTAGCTGGTCTGTCATAATATAATAGAGACAGTAGATCTAGCTGGTCTGTCATAATATAATAGAGACAGTAGATCTAGCTGGTCTGTCATAATATAATAGAGACAGTAGATCTAGCTGGTCTGTCATAATATAATAGAGACAGTAGATCTAGCTGGTCTGTCATAATATAATAGAGACAGTAGATCTAGCTGGTCTGTCATAATATAATAGAGACAGTAGATCTAGCTGGTCTGTCATAATATAATAGAGACAGTAGATCTAGCTGGTCTGTCATAATATAATAGAGACAGTAGATCTAGCTGGTCTGTCATAATATAATAGAGACAGTAGATCTAGCTGGTCTGTCATAATATAATAGAGACAGTAGATCTAGCTGGTCTGTCATAATATAATAGAGACAGTAGATCTAGCTGGTCTGTCATAATATAATAGAGACAGTAGATCTAGCTGGTCTGTCATAATATAATAGAGACAGTAGATCTAGCTGGTCTGTCATAATATAATAGAGACAGTAGATCTAGCTGGTCTGTCATAATATAATAGAGACAGTAGATCTAGCTGGTCTGTCATAATATAATAGAGACAGTAGATCTAGCTGGTCTGTCATAATATAATAGAGACAGTAGATCTAGCTGGTCTGTCATAATATAATAGAGACAGTAGATCTAGCTGGTCTGTCATAATATAATAGAGACAGTAGATCTAGCTGGTCTGTCATAATATAATAGAGACAGTAGATCTAGCTGGTCTGTCATAATATAATAGAGACAGTAGATCTAGCTGGTCTGTCATAATATAATAGAGACAGTAGATCTAGCTGGTCTGTCATAATATAATAGAGACAGTAGATCTAGCTGGTCTGTCATAATATAATAGAGACAGTAGATCTAGCTGGTCTGTCATAATATAATAGAGACAGTAGATCTAGCTGGTCTGTCATAATATAATAGAGACAGTAGATCTAGCTGGTCTGTCATAATATAATAGAGACAGTAGATCTAGCTGGTCTGTCATAATATAATAGAGACAGTAGATCTAGCTGGTCTGTCATAATATAATAGAGACAGTAGATCTAGCTGGTCTGTCATAATATAATAGAGACAGTAGATCTAGCTGGTCTGTCATAATATAATAGAGACAGTAGATCTAGCTGGTCTGTCATAATATAATAGAGACAGTAGATCTAGCTGGTCTGTCATAATATAATAGAGACAGTAGATCTAGCTGGTCTGTCATAATATAATAGAGACAGTAGATCTAGCTGGTCTGTCATAATATAATAGAGACAGTAGATCTAGCTGGTCTGTCATAATATAATAGAGACAGTAGATCTAGCTGGTCTGTCATAATATAATAGAGACAGTAGATCTAGCTGGTCTGTCATAATATAATAGAGACAGTAGATCTAGCTGGTCTGTCATAATATAATAGAGACAGTAGATCTAGCTGGTCTGTCATAATATAATAGAGACAGTAGATCTAGCTGGTCTGTCATAATATAATAGAGACAGTAGATCTAGCTGGTCTGTCATAATATAATAGAGACAGTAGATCTAGCTGGTCTGTCATAATATAATAGAGACAGTAGATCTAGCTGGTCTGTCATAATATAATAGAGACAGTAGATCTAGCTGGTCTGTCATAATATAATAGAGACAGTAGATCTAGCTGGTCTGTCATAATATAATAGAGACAGTAGATCTAGCTGGTCTGTCATAATATAATAGAGACAGTAGATCTAGCTGGTCTGTCATAATATAATAGAGACAGTAGATCTAGCTGGTCTGTCATAATATAATAGAGACAGTAGATCTAGCTGGTCTGTCATAATATAATAGAGACAGTAGATCTAGCTGGTCTGTCATAATATAATAGAGACAGTAGATCTAGCTGGTCTGTCATAATATAATAGAGACAGTAGATCTAGCTGGTCTGTCATAATATAATAGAGACAGTAGATCTAGCTGGTCTGTCATAATATAATAGAGACAGTAGATCTAGCTGGTCTGTCATAATATAATAGAGACAGTAGATCTAGCTGGTCTGTCATAATATAATAGAGACAGTAGATCTAGCTGGTCTGTCATAATATAATAGAGACAGTAGATCTAGCTGGTCTGTCATAATATAATAGAGACAGTAGATCTAGCTGGTCTGTCATAATATAATAGAGACAGTAGATCTAGCTGGTCTGTCATAATATAATAGAGACAGTAGATCTAGCTGGTCTGTCATAATATAATAGAGACAGTAGATCTAGCTGGTCTGTCATAATATAATAGAGACAGTAGATCTAGCTGGTCTGTCATAATATAATAGAGACAGTAGATCTAGCTGGTCTGTCATAATATAATAGAGACAGTAGATCTAGCTGGTCTGTCATAATATAATAGAGACAGTAGATCTAGCTGGTCTGTCATAATATAATAGAGACAGTAGATCTAGCTGGTCTGTCATAATATAATAGAGACAGTAGATCTAGCTGGTCTGTCATAATATAATAGAGACAGTAGATCTAGCTGGTCTGTCATAATATAATAGAGACAGTAGATCTAGCTGGTCTGTCATAATATAATAGAGACAGTAGATCTAGCTGGTCTGTCATAATATAATAGAGACAGTAGATCTAGCTGGTCTGTCATAATATAATAGAGACAGTAGATCTAGCTGGTCTGTCATAATATAATAGAGACAGTAGATCTAGCTGGTCTGTCATAATATAATAGAGACAGTAGATCTAGCTGGTCTGTCATAATATAATAGAGACAGTAGATCTAGCTGGTCTGTCATAATATAATAGAGACAGTAGATCTAGCTGGTCTGTCATAATATAATAGAGACAGTAGATCTAGCTGGTCTGTCATAATATAATAGAGACAGTAGATCTAGCTGGTCTGTCATAATATAATAGAGACAGTAGATCTAGCTGGTCTGTCATAATATAATAGAGACAGTAGATCTAGCTGGTCTGTCATAATATAATAGAGACAGTAGATCTAGCTGGTCTGTCATAATATAATAGAGACAGTAGATCTAGCTGGTCTGTCATAATATAATAGAGACAGTAGATCTAGCTGGTCTGTCATAATATAATAGAGACAGTAGATCTAGCTGGTCTGTCATAATATAATAGAGACAGTAGATCTAGCTGGTCTGTCATAATATAATAGAGACAGTAGATCTAGCTGGTCTGTCATAATATAATAGAGACAGTAGATCTAGCTGGTCTGTCATAATATAATAGAGACAGTAGATCTAGCTGGTCTGTCATAATATAATAGAGACAGTAGATCTAGCTGGTCTGTCATAATATAATAGAGACAGTAGATCTAGCTGGTCTGTCATAATATAATAGAGACAGTAGATCTAGCTGGTCTGTCATAATATAATAGAGACAGTAGATCTAGCTGGTCTGTCATAATATAATAGAGACAGTAGATCTAGCTGGTCTGTCATAATATAATAGAGACAGTAGATCTAGCTGGTCTGTCATAATATAATAGAGACAGTAGATCTAGCTGGTCTGTCATAATATAATAGAGACAGTAGATCTAGCTGGTCTGTCATAATATAATAGAGACAGTAGATCTAGCTGGTCTGTCATAATATAATAGAGACAGTAGATCTAGCTGGTCTGTCATAATATAATAGAGACAGTAGATCTAGCTGGTCTGTCATAATATAATAGAGACAGTAGATCTAGCTGGTCTGTCATAATATAATAGAGACAGTAGATCTAGCTGGTCTGTCATAATATAATAGAGACAGTAGATCTAGCTGGTCTGTCATAATATAATAGAGACAGTAGATCTAGCTGGTCTGTCATAATATAATAGAGACAGTAGATCTAGCTGGTCTGTCATAATATAATAGAGACAGTAGATCTAGCTGGTCTGTCATAATATAATAGAGACAGTAGATCTAGCTGGTCTGTCATAATATAATAGAGACAGTAGATCTAGCTGGTCTGTCATAATATAATAGAGACAGTAGATCTAGCTGGTCTGTCATAATATAATAGAGACAGTAGATCTAGCTGGTCTGTCATAATATAATAGAGACAGTAGATCTAGCTGGTCTGTCATAATATAATAGAGACAGTAGATCTAGCTGGTCTGTCATAATATAATAGAGACAGTAGATCTAGCTGGTCTGTCATAATATAATAGAGACAGTAGATCTAGCTGGTCTGTCATAATATAATAGAGACAGTAGATCTAGCTGGTCTGTCATAATATAATAGAGACAGTAGATCTAGCTGGTCTGTCATAATATAATAGAGACAGTAGATCTAGCTGGTCTGTCATAATATAATAGAGACAGTAGATCTAGCTGGTCTGTCATAATATAATAGAGACAGTAGATCTAGCTGGTCTGTCATAATATAATAGAGACAGTAGATCTAGCTGGTCTGTCATAATATAATAGAGACAGTAGATCTAGCTGGTCTGTCATAATATAATAGAGACAGTAGATCTAGCTGGTCTGTCATAATATAATAGAGACAGTAGATCTAGCTGGTCTGTCATAATATAATAGAGACAGTAGATCTAGCTGGTCTGTCATAATATAATAGAGACAGTAGATCTAGCTGGTCTGTCATAATATAATAGAGACAGTAGATCTAGCTGGTCTGTCATAATATAATAGAGACAGTAGATCTAGCTGGTCTGTCATAATATAATAGAGACAGTAGATCTAGCTGGTCTGTCATAATATAATAGAGACAGTAGATCTAGCTGGTCTGTCATAATATAATAGAGACAGTAGATCTAGCTGGTCTGTCATAATATAATAGAGACAGTAGATCTAGCTGGTCTGTCATAATATAATAGAGACAGTAGATCTAGCTGGTCTGTCATAATATAATAGAGACAGTAGATCTAGCTGGTCTGTCATAATATAATAGAGACAGTAGATCTAGCTGGTCTGTCATAATATAATAGAGACAGTAGATCTAGCTGGTCTGTCATAATATAATAGAGACAGTAGATCTAGCTGGTCTGTCATAATATAATAGAGACAGTAGATCTAGCTGGTCTGTCATAATATAATAGAGACAGTAGATCTAGCTGGTCTGTCATAATATAATAGAGACAGTAGATCTAGCTGGTCTGTCATAATATAATAGAGACAGTAGATCTAGCTGGTCTGTCATAATATAATAGAGACAGTAGATCTAGCTGGTCTGTCATAATATAATAGAGACAGTAGATCTAGCTGGTCTGTCATAATATAATAGAGACAGTAGATCTAGCTGGTCTGTCATAATATAATAGAGACAGTAGATCTAGCTGGTCTGTCATAATATAATAGAGACAGTAGATCTAGCTGGTCTGTCATAATATAATAGAGACAGTAGATCTAGCTGGTCTGTCATAATATAATAGAGACAGTAGATCTAGCTGGTCTGTCATAATATAATAGAGACAGTAGATCTAGCTGGTCTGTCATAATATAATAGAGACAGTAGATCTAGCTGGTCTGTCATAATATAATAGAGACAGTAGATCTAGCTGGTCTGTCATAATATAATAGAGACAGTAGATCTAGCTGGTCTGTCATAATATAATAGAGACAGTAGATCTAGCTGGTCTGTCATAATATAATAGAGACAGTAGATCTAGCTGGTCTGTCATAATATAATAGAGACAGTAGATCTAGCTGGTCTGTCATAATATAATAGAGACAGTAGATCTAGCTGGTCTGTCATAATATAATAGAGACAGTAGATCTAGCTGGTCTGTCATAATATAATAGAGACAGTAGATCTAGCTGGTCTGTCATAATATAATAGAGACAGTAGATCTAGCTGGTCTGTCATAATATAATAGAGACAGTAGATCTAGCTGGTCTGTCATAATATAATAGAGACAGTAGATCTAGCTGGTCTGTCATAATATAATAGAGACAGTAGATCTAGCTGGTCTGTCATAATATAATAGAGACAGTAGATCTAGCTGGTCTGTCATAATATAATAGAGACAGTAGATCTAGCTGGTCTGTCATAATATAATAGAGACAGTAGATCTAGCTGGTCTGTCATAATATAATAGAGACAGTAGATCTAGCTGGTCTGTCATAATATAATAGAGACAGTAGATCTAGCTGGTCTGTCATAATATAATAGAGACAGTAGATCTAGCTGGTCTGTCATAATATAATAGAGACAGTAGATCTAGCTGGTCTGTCATAATATAATAGAGACAGTAGATCTAGCTGGTCTGTCATAATATAATAGAGACAGTAGATCTAGCTGGTCTGTCATAATATAATAGAGACAGTAGATCTAGCTGGTCTGTCATAATATAATAGAGACAGTAGATCTAGCTGGTCTGTCATAATATAATAGAGACAGTAGATCTAGCTGGTCTGTCATAATATAATAGAGACAGTAGATCTAGCTGGTCTGTCATAATATAATAGAGACAGTAGATCTAGCTGGTCTGTCATAATATAATAGAGACAGTAGATCTAGCTGGTCTGTCATAATATAATAGAGACAGTAGATCTAGCTGGTCTGTCATAATATAATAGAGACAGTAGATCTAGCTGGTCTGTCATAATATAATAGAGACAGTAGATCTAGCTGGTCTGTCATAATATAATAGAGACAGTAGATCTAGCTGGTCTGTCATAATATAATAGAGACAGTAGATCTAGCTGGTCTGTCATAATATAATAGAGACAGTAGATCTAGCTGGTCTGTCATAATATAATAGAGACAGTAGATCTAGCTGGTCTGTCATAATATAATAGAGACAGTAGATCTAGCTGGTCTGTCATAATATAATAGAGACAGTAGATCTAGCTGGTCTGTCATAATATAATAGAGACAGTAGATCTAGCTGGTCTGTCATAATATAATAGAGACAGTAGATCTAGCTGGTCTGTCATAATATAATAGAGACAGTAGATCTAGCTGGTCTGTCATAATATAATAGAGACAGTAGATCTAGCTGGTCTGTCATAATATAATAGAGACAGTAGATCTAGCTGGTCTGTCATAATATAATAGAGACAGTAGATCTAGCTGGTCTGTCATAATATAATAGAGACAGTAGATCTAGCTGGTCTGTCATAATATAATAGAGACAGTAGATCTAGCTGGTCTGTCATAATATAATAGAGACAGTAGATCTAGCTGGTCTGTCATAATATAATAGAGACAGTAGATCTAGCTGGTCTGTCATAATATAATAGAGACAGTAGATCTAGCTGGTCTGTCATAATATAATAGAGACAGTAGATCTAGCTGGTCTGTCATAATATAATAGAGACAGTAGATCTAGCTGGTCTGTCATAATATAATAGAGACAGTAGATCTAGCTGGTCTGTCATAATATAATAGAGACAGTAGATCTAGCTGGTCTGTCATAATATAATAGAGACAGTAGATCTAGCTGGTCTGTCATAATATAATAGAGACAGTAGATCTAGCTGGTCTGTCATAATATAATAGAGACAGTAGATCTAGCTGGTCTGTCATAATATAATAGAGACAGTAGATCTAGCTGGTCTGTCATAATATAATAGAGACAGTAGATCTAGCTGGTCTGTCATAATATAATAGAGACAGTAGATCTAGCTGGTCTGTCATAATATAATAGAGACAGTAGATCTAGCTGGTCTGTCATAATATAATAGAGACAGTAGATCTAGCTGGTCTGTCATAATATAATAGAGACAGTAGATCTAGCTGGTCTGTCATAATATAATAGAGACAGTAGATCTAGCTGGTCTGTCATAATATAATAGAGACAGTAGATCTAGCTGGTCTGTCATAATATAATAGAGACAGTAGATCTAGCTGGTCTGTCATAATATAATAGAGACAGTAGATCTAGCTGGTCTGTCATAATATAATAGAGACAGTAGATCTAGCTGGTCTGTCATAATATAATAGAGACAGTAGATCTAGCTGGTCTGTCATAATATAATAGAGACAGTAGATCTAGCTGGTCTGTCATAATATAATAGAGACAGTAGATCTAGCTGGTCTGTCATAATATAATAGAGACAGTAGATCTAGCTGGTCTGTCATAATATAATAGAGACAGTAGATCTAGCTGGTCTGTCATAATATAATAGAGACAGTAGATCTAGCTGGTCTGTCATAATATAATAGAGACAGTAGATCTAGCTGGTCTGTCATAATATAATAGAGACAGTAGATCTAGCTGGTCTGTCATAATATAATAGAGACAGTAGATCTAGCTGGTCTGTCATAATATAATAGAGACAGTAGATCTAGCTGGTCTGTCATAATATAATAGAGACAGTAGATCTAGCTGGTCTGTCATAATATAATAGAGACAGTAGATCTAGCTGGTCTGTCATAATATAATAGAGACAGTAGATCTAGCTGGTCTGTCATAATATAATAGAGACAGTAGATCTAGCTGGTCTGTCATAATATAATAGAGACAGTAGATCTAGCTGGTCTGTCATAATATAATAGAGACAGTAGATCTAGCTGGTCTGTCATAATATAATAGAGACAGTAGATCTAGCTGGTCTGTCATAATATAATAGAGACAGTAGATCTAGCTGGTCTGTCATAATATAATAGAGACAGTAGATCTAGCTGGTCTGTCATAATATAATAGAGACAGTAGATCTAGCTGGTCTGTCATAATATAATAGAGACAGTAGATCTAGCTGGTCTGTCATAATATAATAGAGACAGTAGATCTAGCTGGTCTGTCATAATATAATAGAGACAGTAGATCTAGCTGGTCTGTCATAATATAATAGAGACAGTAGATCTAGCTGGTCTGTCATAATATAATAGAGACAGTAGATCTAGCTGGTCTGTCATAATATAATAGAGACAGTAGATCTAGCTGGTCTGTCATAATATAATAGAGACAGTAGATCTAGCTGGTCTGTCATAATATAATAGAGACAGTAGATCTAGCTGGTCTGTCATAATATAATAGAGACAGTAGATCTAGCTGGTCTGTCATAATATAATAGAGACAGTAGATCTAGCTGGTCTGTCATAATATAATAGAGACAGTAGATCTAGCTGGTCTGTCATAATATAATAGAGACAGTAGATCTAGCTGGTCTGTCATAATATAATAGAGACAGTAGATCTAGCTGGTCTGTCATAATATAATAGAGACAGTAGATCTAGCTGGTCTGTCATAATATAATAGAGACAGTAGATCTAGCTGGTCTGTCATAATATAATAGAGACAGTAGATCTAGCTGGTCTGTCATAATATAATAGAGACAGTAGATCTAGCTGGTCTGTCATAATATAATAGAGACAGTAGATCTAGCTGGTCTGTCATAATATAATAGAGACAGTAGATCTAGCTGGTCTGTCATAATATAATAGAGACAGTAGATCTAGCTGGTCTGTCATAATATAATAGAGACAGTAGATCTAGCTGGTCTGTCATAATATAATAGAGACAGTAGATCTAGCTGGTCTGTCATAATATAATAGAGACAGTAGATCTAGCTGGTCTGTCATAATATAATAGAGACAGTAGATCTAGCTGGTCTGTCATAATATAATAGAGACAGTAGATCTAGCTGGTCTGTCATAATATAATAGAGACAGTAGATCTAGCTGGTCTGTCATAATATAATAGAGACAGTAGATCTAGCTGGTCTGTCATAATATAATAGAGACAGTAGATCTAGCTGGTCTGTCATAATATAATAGAGACAGTAGATCTAGCTGGTCTGTCATAATATAATAGAGACAGTAGATCTAGCTGGTCTGTCATAATATAATAGAGACAGTAGATCTAGCTGGTCTGTCATAATATAATAGAGACAGTAGATCTAGCTGGTCTGTCATAATATAATAGAGACAGTAGATCTAGCTGGTCTGTCATAATATAATAGAGACAGTAGATCTAGCTGGTCTGTCATAATATAATAGAGACAGTAGATCTAGCTGGTCTGTCATAATATAATAGAGACAGTAGATCTAGCTGGTCTGTCATAATATAATAGAGACAGTAGATCTAGCTGGTCTGTCATAATATAATAGAGACAGTAGATCTAGCTGGTCTGTCATAATATAATAGAGACAGTAGATCTAGCTGGTCTGTCATAATATAATAGAGACAGTAGATCTAGCTGGTCTGTCATAATATAATAGAGACAGTAGATCTAGCTGGTCTGTCATAATATAATAGAGACAGTAGATCTAGCTGGTCTGTCATAATATAATAGAGACAGTAGATCTAGCTGGTCTGTCATAATATAATAGAGACAGTAGATCTAGCTGGTCTGTCATAATATAATAGAGACAGTAGATCTAGCTGGTCTGTCATAATATAATAGAGACAGTAGATCTAGCTGGTCTGTCATAATATAATAGAGACAGTAGATCTAGCTGGTCTGTCATAATATAATAGAGACAGTAGATCTAGCTGGTCTGTCATAATATAATAGAGACAGTAGATCTAGCTGGTCTGTCATAATATAATAGAGACAGTAGATCTAGCTGGTCTGTCATAATATAATAGAGACAGTAGATCTAGCTGGTCTGTCATAATATAATAGAGACAGTAGATCTAGCTGGTCTGTCATAATATAATAGAGACAGTAGATCTAGCTGGTCTGTCATAATATAATAGAGACAGTAGATCTAGCTGGTCTGTCATAATATAATAGAGACAGTAGATCTAGCTGGTCTGTCATAATATAATAGAGACAGTAGATCTAGCTGGTCTGTCATAATATAATAGAGACAGTAGATCTAGCTGGTCTGTCATAATATAATAGAGACAGTAGATCTAGCTGGTCTGTCATAATATAATAGAGACAGTAGATCTAGCTGGTCTGTCATAATATAATAGAGACAGTAGATCTAGCTGGTCTGTCATAATATAATAGAGACAGTAGATCTAGCTGGTCTGTCATAATATAATAGAGACAGTAGATCTAGCTGGTCTGTCATAATATAATAGAGACAGTAGATCTAGCTGGTCTGTCATAATATAATAGAGACAGTAGATCTAGCTGGTCTGTCATAATATAATAGAGACAGTAGATCTAGCTGGTCTGTCATAATATAATAGAGACAGTAGATCTAGCTGGTCTGTCATAATATAATAGAGACAGTAGATCTAGCTGGTCTGTCATAATATAATAGAGACAGTAGATCTAGCTGGTCTGTCATAATATAATAGAGACAGTAGATCTAGCTGGTCTGTCATAATATAATAGAGACAGTAGATCTAGCTGGTCTGTCATAATATAATAGAGACAGTAGATCTAGCTGGTCTGTCATAATATAATAGAGACAGTAGATCTAGCTGGTCTGTCATAATATAATAGAGACAGTAGATCTAGCTGGTCTGTCATAATATAATAGAGACAGTAGATCTAGCTGGTCTGTCATAATATAATAGAGACAGTAGATCTAGCTGGTCTGTCATAATATAATAGAGACAGTAGATCTAGCTGGTCTGTCATAATATAATAGAGACAGTAGATCTAGCTGGTCTGTCATAATATAATAGAGACAGTAGATCTAGCTGGTCTGTCATAATATAATAGAGACAGTAGATCTAGCTGGTCTGTCATAATATAATAGAGACAGTAGATCTAGCTGGTCTGTCATAATATAATAGAGACAGTAGATCTAGCTGGTCTGTCATAATATAATAGAGACAGTAGATCTAGCTGGTCTGTCATAATATAATAGAGACAGTAGATCTAGCTGGTCTGTCATAATATAATAGAGACAGTAGATCTAGCTGGTCTGTCATAATATAATAGAGACAGTAGATCTAGCTGGTCTGTCATAATATAATAGAGACAGTAGATCTAGCTGGTCTGTCATAATATAATAGAGACAGTAGATCTAGCTGGTCTGTCATAATATAATAGAGACAGTAGATCTAGCTGGTCTGTCATAATATAATAGAGACAGTAGATCTAGCTGGTCTGTCATAATATAATAGAGACAGTAGATCTAGCTGGTCTGTCATAATATAATAGAGACAGTAGATCTAGCTGGTCTGTCATAATATAATAGAGACAGTAGATCTAGCTGGTCTGTCATAATATAATAGAGACAGTAGATCTAGCTGGTCTGTCATAATATAATAGAGACAGTAGATCTAGCTGGTCTGTCATAATATAATAGAGACAGTAGATCTAGCTGGTCTGTCATAATATAATAGAGACAGTAGATCTAGCTGGTCTGTCATAATATAATAGAGACAGTAGATCTAGCTGGTCTGTCATAATATAATAGAGACAGTAGATCTAGCTGGTCTGTCATAATATAATAGAGACAGTAGATCTAGCTGGTCTGTCATAATATAATAGAGACAGTAGATCTAGCTGGTCTGTCATAATATAATAGAGACAGTAGATCTAGCTGGTCTGTCATAATATAATAGAGACAGTAGATCTAGCTGGTCTGTCATAATATAATAGAGACAGTAGATCTAGCTGGTCTGTCATAATATAATAGAGACAGTAGATCTAGCTGGTCTGTCATAATATAATAGAGACAGTAGATCTAGCTGGTCTGTCATAATATAATAGAGACAGTAGATCTAGCTGGTCTGTCATAATATAATAGAGACAGTAGATCTAGCTGGTCTGTCATAATATAATAGAGACAGTAGATCTAGCTGGTCTGTCATAATATAATAGAGACAGTAGATCTAGCTGGTCTGTCATAATATAATAGAGACAGTAGATCTAGCTGGTCTGTCATAATATAATAGAGACAGTAGATCTAGCTGGTCTGTCATAATATAATAGAGACAGTAGATCTAGCTGGTCTGTCATAATATAATAGAGACAGTAGATCTAGCTGGTCTGTCATAATATAATAGAGACAGTAGATCTAGCTGGTCTGTCATAATATAATAGAGACAGTAGATCTAGCTGGTCTGTCATAATATAATAGAGACAGTAGATCTAGCTGGTCTGTCATAATATAATAGAGACAGTAGATCTAGCTGGTCTGTCATAATATAATAGAGACAGTAGATCTAGCTGGTCTGTCATAATATAATAGAGACAGTAGATCTAGCTGGTCTGTCATAATATAATAGAGACAGTAGATCTAGCTGGTCTGTCATAATATAATAGAGACAGTAGATCTAGCTGGTCTGTCATAATATAATAGAGACAGTAGATCTAGCTGGTCTGTCATAATATAATAGAGACAGTAGATCTAGCTGGTCTGTCATAATATAATAGAGACAGTAGATCTAGCTGGTCTGTCATAATATAATAGAGACAGTAGATCTAGCTGGTCTGTCATAATATAATAGAGACAGTAGATCTAGCTGGTCTGTCATAATATAATAGAGACAGTAGATCTAGCTGGTCTGTCATAATATAATAGAGACAGTAGATCTAGCTGGTCTGTCATAATATAATAGAGACAGTAGATCTAGCTGGTCTGTCATAATATAATAGAGACAGTAGATCTAGCTGGTCTGTCATAATATAATAGAGACAGTAGATCTAGCTGGTCTGTCATAATATAATAGAGACAGTAGATCTAGCTGGTCTGTCATAATATAATAGAGACAGTAGATCTAGCTGGTCTGTCATAATATAATAGAGACAGTAGATCTAGCTGGTCTGTCATAATATAATAGAGACAGTAGATCTAGCTGGTCTGTCATAATATAATAGAGACAGTAGATCTAGCTGGTCTGTCATAATATAATAGAGACAGTAGATCTAGCTGGTCTGTCATAATATAATAGAGACAGTAGATCTAGCTGGTCTGTCATAATATAATAGAGACAGTAGATCTAGCTGGTCTGTCATAATATAATAGAGACAGTAGATCTAGCTGGTCTGTCATAATATAATAGAGACAGTAGATCTAGCTGGTCTGTCATAATATAATAGAGACAGTAGATCTAGCTGGTCTGTCATAATATAATAGAGACAGTAGATCTAGCTGGTCTGTCATAATATAATAGAGACAGTAGATCTAGCTGGTCTGTCATAATATAATAGAGACAGTAGATCTAGCTGGTCTGTCATAATATAATAGAGACAGTAGATCTAGCTGGTCTGTCATAATATAATAGAGACAGTAGATCTAGCTGGTCTGTCATAATATAATAGAGACAGTAGATCTAGCTGGTCTGTCATAATATAATAGAGACAGTAGATCTAGCTGGTCTGTCATAATATAATAGAGACAGTAGATCTAGCTGGTCTGTCATAATATAATAGAGACAGTAGATCTAGCTGGTCTGTCATATATAATAGAGACAGTAGATCTAGCTGGTCTGTCATAATATAATAGAGACAGTAGATCTAGCTGGTCTGTCATAATATAATAGAGACAGTAGATCTAGCTGGTCTGTCATAATATAATAGAGACAGTAGATCTAGCTGGTCTGTCATAATATAATAGAGACAGTAGATCTAGCTGGTCTGTCATAATATAATAGAGACAGTAGATCTAGCTGGTCTGTCATAATATAATAGAGACAGTAGATCTAGCTGGTCTGTCATAATATAATAGAGACAGTAGATCTAGCTGGTCTGTCATAATATAATAGAGACAGTAGATCTAGCTGGTCTGTCATAATATAATAGAGACAGTAGATCTAGCTGGTCTGTCATAATATAATAGAGACAGTAGATCTAGCTGGTCTGTCATATATAATAGAGACAGTAGATCTAGCTGGTCTGTCATAATATAATAGAGACAGTAGATCTAGCTGGTCTGTCATAATATAATAGAGACAGTAGATCTAGCTGGTCTGTCATAATATAATAGAGACAGTAGATCTAGCTGGTCTGTCATAATATAATAGAGACAGTAGATCTAGCTGGTCTGTCATAATATAATAGAGACAGTAGATCTAGCTGGTCTGTCATAATATAATAGAGACAGTAGATCTAGCTGGTCTGTCATAATATAATAGAGACAGTAGATCTAGCTGGTCTGTCATAATATAATAGAGACAGTAGATCTAGCTGGTCTGTCATAATATAATAGAGACAGTAGATCTAGCTGGTCTGTCATAATATAATAGAGACAGTAGATCTAGCTGGTCTGTCATAATATAATAGACAGTAGATCTAGCTGGTCTGTCATAATATAATAGAGACAGTAGATCTAGCTGGTCTGTCATAATATAATAGAGACAGTAGATCTAGCTGGTCTGTCATAATATAATAGAGACAGTAGATCTAGCTGGTCTGTCATAATATAATAGAGACAGTAGATCTAGCTGGTCTGTCATAATATAATAGAGACAGTAGATCTAGCTGGTCTGTCATAATATAATAGAGACAGTAGATCTAGCTGGTCTGTCATAATATAATAGAGACAGTAGATCTAGCTGGTCTGTCATAATATAATGGAGACAGTAGATCTAGCTGGTCTGTCATATTATAATAGAGACAGTAGATCTAGATGGTCTGCCATATTATAATAGAGACAGTAGATCTAGCTGATCTGTCATACTATAATTGACACAGTAGATGTAGCTGATCTGTCAAAATATGATAGAGACAGCAGATCTAGCTGGTCTGTCATAATATAGAGATAGTAGATCTAGCTGGTCTGTCATAATATAAAGGGAGTAGATCTAGCTGGTCTGTCATAATATAATAGAGACAGTAGATCTAGCTGGTCTGTCATAATATAATAGAGACAGTAGATCTAGCTGGTCTGTCATAATATAATAGAGACAGTAGATCTAGCTGGTCTGTCATAATATAATAGAGACAGTAGATCTAGCTGGTCTGTCATAATAAATAGAGACAGTAGATCTAGCTGGTCTGTCATAATAATAGAGACAGTAGATCTAGCTGGTCTGTCATAAATAAAAAGAGAGAGACAGTAGACAAAAATCTAACTGGACTAGCGTCATAATATATAGAGACAGTAGATCTAGCTGGTCTGTCATAATATAATAGAGACAGTAGATCTAGCTGGTCTGTCATAATATATAGCGACAGTAGATCTACCTGGTCTGTCATAGTACAATAGAGACAGTAGATCTAGCTGGTCTGTCATATATAATAGAGACAGTAGATCTAGCTGGTCTGTCATAATATATAGAGACAGTAGATCTAGCTGGTCTGTCATATTAATAGAGACAGTAGATCTAGCTGGTCTGTCATAATATAATAGAGACAGTAGATCTAGCTGGTCTGTCATAATATAATAGAGACAGTAGATCTAGCTGGTCTGTCATAATATAATAGAGACAGTAGATCTAGCTGGTCTGTCATAATATAATAGAGACAGTAGATCTAGCTGGTCTGTCATAATATAATAGACAGTAGATCTAGCTGGTCTGTCATAATATAATAGAGACAGTAGATCTAGCTGGTCTGTCATAATATAATAGAGACAGTAGATCTAGCTGGTCTGTCATAATATAATAGAGACATAGATCTAGCTGGTCTGTCATAATATAATAGAGACAGTAGATCTAGCTGGTCTGTCATAATATAATAGAGACAGTAGATCTAGCTGGTGTCATAATATAATAGAGACAGTAATCTAGCTGGTCTGTCATAATATAATAGAGACAGTAGATCTAGCTGGTCTGTCATAATATAATAGAGACAGTAGATCTAGCTGGTCTGTCATAATATAATAGAGACAGTAGATCTAGCTGGTCTGTCATAATATAATAGAGACAGTAGATCTAGCTGGTCTGTCATAATTTAATAGACAGTAGATCTAGCTGGTCTGTCATAATATAATAGAGACAGTAGATCTAGCTGGTCTGTCATAATATAATAGAGACAGTAGATCTAGCTGGTCTGTCATAATATAATAGAGACAGTAGATCTAGCTGGTCTGTCATAATATAATAGAGACAGTAGATCTAGCTGGTCTGTCATAATATAATAGAGACAGTAGATCTAGCTGGTCTGTCATAATATAATAGAGACAGTAGATCTAGCTGGTCTGTCATAATATAATAGAGACAGTAGATCTAGCTGGTCTGTCATAATATAATAGAGACAGTAGATCTAGCTGGTCTGTCATAATAATAGAGACAGTAGATCTAGCTGGTCTGTCATAATATAATAGAGACAGTAGATCTAGCTGGTCTGTCATAATATAATAGAGACAGTAGATCTAGCTGGTCTGTCATAATATAATAGAGACAGTAGATCTAGCTGGTCTGTCATAATATAATAGAGACAGTAGATCTAGCTGGTCTGTCATAATATAATAGAGACAGTAGATCTAGCTGGTCTGTCATAATATAATAGAGACAGTAGATCTAGCTGGTCTGTCATAATAAAGAGACAGTAGATCTAGCTGGTCTGTCATAATATAATAGAGACAGTAGATCTAGCTGGTCTGTCATAATATAATAGAGACAGTAGATCTAGCTGGTCTGTCATAATATAATAGAGACAGTAGATCTAGCTGGTCTGTCATAATATAATAGAGACAGTAGATCTAGCTGGTCTGTCATAATATAATAGAGACAGTAGATCTAGCTGGTCTGTCATAATATAATAGAGACAGTAGATCTAGCTGGTCTGTCATAATATAATAGAGACAGTAGATCTAGCTGGTCTGTCATAATATAATAGAGACAGTAGATCTAGCTGGTCTGTCATAATATAATAGAGACAGTAGATCTAGCTGGTCTGTCAAATATAATAGAGAGTAGATCTAGCTGGTCTGTCATAATATAATAGAGACAGTAGATCTAGCTGGTCTGTCATAATATAATAGAGACAGTAGATCTAGCTGGTCTGTCATATATAATAGAGACAGTAGATCTAGCCTGGTCTGTCAAATATATAGAGACAGTATTCTAGCTGGTCTGTCATATATAATAGAGACAGTGATCTAGCTGGTCTGTCATATATAAAGAAGACAGTAGATCTAGCTGGTCTGTCATAATATAATAGAGACAGTAATCTAGCTGGTCTGTCATAATATAATAGAGACAGTAGATCTAGCTGGTCTGGTCAAAATAATAAAAGAGACAGTATATCTAGCTGGTCTGTCATAATATAATAGAGAGTAGATCTAGCTGGTCTGTCATAATATAGAAGACAGTAGATCTAGCTGTCTGTCATAATATAATAGAGACAGTAGATCTAGCTGGTCTGTCATAATATATAGAGACAGTAGATCTAGCTGGTCTGTCATAATATATAGAGACAGTAGATCTAGCTGGTCTGTCATAATATAATAGAGACAGTAGATCTAGCTGTCTGTCATAATATAATAGAGACAGTAGATCTAGCTGGTCTCATAATATCATAGAGACAGTAGATCTAGCTGGTCTGTCATATATAATAGAGACAGTAGTCTAGCTTGTCTGTCATAATATAATAGAGACAGTAGATCTAGCTGGTCTGTCATAATATAATAGAGACAGTAGATCTAGCTGGTCTGTCATAATATAATAGAGACCGTAGATCTAGCTGGTCTGTCATAATATAATAGAGACAGTAGATCTAGCTGGTCTTCATAATATAATAGAGACAGTAGATCTAGCTGGTCTGTC
>NW_022262556.1:0-50000 GCF_002021735.2 Oncorhynchus kisutch
CTAGATCTACTGTCTCTATTACATTATGACAGACCAGCTAGATCCTACTGTCACTATTACATTATGACAGACCAGCTAGATCTACTGTCTCTATTACATTATGACAGACCAGCTAGACCCCACTGTATCTATTATATTATGGCAGGACCAGCTAGATATACTGTCTCTGTATATTATGACAGACCAGCTAGATCTACCGTCTCTATTATAATATGACAGACCAGCTAGATCTACTCTCTCTGTTATATTATGACAGACCAGCTAGATATACTATCGCTATTATATTATGACAGACCAGCTAGATCTACAGTCTCTATTATAATATGGCAGACCGGCTATATCTACTGTCCCTAATATATTATGAAAGACCGGCTAGATCTACTGTCTCTATTATATTATGACAGACCAGCCAGATCTACTGTCGCTATTACATTATGACGGACCAGCTAGATCTACTGTCTCTATTATATTATGGCAGACCAGCTAGATCTACTGTCTCTATTATAATATGACAGACCAGCTAGATCTACTGTATCGATTACATTATGACAGACCAGCTAGATCTACTGTCTGTATTACATTATGACAGACCAGCTAGATCTACTGTCTCTATTATATTATGGCAGACCAGCTAGATATACTGTCTCTATTATACTATGGCAGACCAGCTAGATCTACTGTCTCTATTATATTTGACAGACCAGCTAGATCTACTGTCTTTAATATATTATGACAGACCAGGTAGATCTACTGTCTCAATTACATTATGGCAGACCATCTAGATCTACTGCCTCTTTTATATTATGGCGGACCAGCTAGATCTGCTGTCTCTATTATATATGACAGACCAGCAAGATCTACTGTCTCTATTATAATATGACAGACCAGCTAGATCTACTCTCTCTCTGTTATATTATGACAGACCAGCTAGATCTACTCTCTCTGTTATATTATGACAGACCAGCTAGACTCAAATCAAATCAAATCAAATGTATTTATATAGCCCTTCGTACATCAGCTGATATCTCAAAGTGCTGTACAGAAACCCAGCCTAAAACCCCAAACAGCAAGCAATGCAGGTGTAGAAGCACGGTGGCTAGGAAAAACTCCCTAGAAAGGCCAATACCTAGGAAGAAACCTAGAGAGGAACCAGGCTATGTGGGGTGGCCAGTCCTCTTCTGGCTGTGCCGGGTGGAGATTATAACAGAACATGGCCAAGATGTTCTAATGTTCATAAATGACCAGCATGGTCGAATAATAATAAGGCAGAACAGTTGAAACTAGAGCAGCAGCACAGTCAGGTGGAAGTTGAAACTGGAGCAGCAGCATGGCCAGGTGGACTGGGGACAGCAAGGAGTCATCATGTCAGGTAGTCCTGGGGCATGGTCCTAGGGCTCAGGTCCTCCGAGAGAGAGAAAGAAAGAGAGAAGGAGAGAATTAGAGAACGCACACTTAGATTCACACAGGACACCGAATAGGACAGGAGAAGTACTCCAGATATCACAAACTGACCCCAGCCCCCCGACACAAACTACTGCAGCATAAATACTGGAGGCTGAGACAGGAGGGGTCAGGAGACACTGTGGCCCCATCCGAGGACACCCCCGGACAGGGCCAAACAGGAAGGATATAACCCCACCCACTTTGCCAAAGCACAGCCCCCACACCACTAGAGGGATATCTTCAACCACCAACTTACCATCCTGAGACAAGGCTGAGTTTATTTTATTTTATTTATTTCACCTTTATTTAACCAGGTAGGCTAGTTGAGAACAAGTTCTCATTTGCAACTGCGACCTGGCCAAGATAAAGCATAGCAGTGTGAGCATACAACAAAGAGTTACACATGGAGTAAACAATTAACAAGTCAATAACACAGTAGAAAACAAAGGGGGGGGTCTATATACAATGTGTGCAAAAGGCATGAGGAGGTAGGCAAATAATTACAATTTTGCAGATTAACACTGGAGTGATAAAAGATCAGATGGTCATGTACAGGTAGAGATATTGGTGTGCAGAAGAGCAGAAAAGTAAATAAATAAAAACAGTATGGGGATGAGGTAGGTGAAAAGGGTGGGCTATTTACCAATAGACTATGTACAGCTGCAGCGATCGGTTAGCTGCTCAGATAGCTGATGTTTGAAGTTGGTGAGGGAGATAAAAGTCTCCAACTTCAGCGATTTTTGCAATTCGTTCCAGTCACAGGCAGCAGAGTACTGGAACGAAAGGCGGCCAAATGAGGTGTTGGCTTTAGGGATGATCAGTGAGATACACCTGCTGGAGCGCGTGCTACGGATGGGTGTTGCCATCGTGACCAGTGAGCTGAGATAAGGCGGAGCTTTACCTAGCATAGACTTGTAGATGACCTGGAGCCAGTGGGTCTGGCGACGAATATGTAGCGAGGGCCAGCCGACTAGAGCATACAAGTCGCAGTGGTGGGTGGTATAAGGTGCTTTAGTGACAAAACGGATGGCACTGTGATAGACTGCATCCAGTTTGCTGAGTAGAGTGTTGGAAGCCATTTTGTAGATGACATCGCCGAAGTCGAGGATCGGTAGGATAGTCAGTTTTACTAGGGTAAGCTTGGCGGCTTGAGTGAAGGAGGCTTTGTTGCGGAATAGAAAGCCGACTCTTGATTTGATTTTCGATTGGAGATGTTTGATATGAGTCTGGAAGGAGAGTTTGCAGTCTAGCCAGACACCTAGGTACTTATAGACGTCCACATATTCTAGGTCGGAACCATCCAGGGTGGTGATGCTAGTCGGGCATGCAGGTGCAGGCAGCGACCGGTTGAAAAGCATGCATTTGGTTTTACTAGCGTTTAAGAGCAGTTGGAGGCCACGGAAGGAGTGTTGTATGGCATTGAAGCTTGTTTGGAGGTTAGATAGCACAGTGTCCAAAGACGGGCCGAAAGTATATAGAATGGTGTCGTCTGCGTAGAGGTGGATCAGGGAATCGCCCGCAGCAAGAGCAACATCATTGATATACACAGAGAAAAGAGTCGGCCCGAGAATTGAACCCTGTGGCACCCCCATAGAGACTGCCAGAGGACCGGACAGCATGCCCTCCGATTTGACACACTGAACTCTGTCTGCAAAGTAATTGGTGAACCAGGCAAGGCAGTCATCCGAAAAACCGAGGCTACTTAGTCTGCCGATAAGAATATGGTGATTGACAGAGTCGAAAGCCTTGGCAAGGTCGATGAAGACGGCTGCACAGTACTGTCTTTTATCGATGGCGTTATGATGTCGTTTAGTACCTTGAGTGTGGCTGAGGTGCACCCATGACCGGCTCGGAAACCAGATTGCACAGCGGAGAAGGTACGGTGGGATTCGAGATGGTCAGTGACCTGTTTGTTGACTTGGCTTTCGAAGACCTTAGATAGGCAGGGCAGGATGGATATAGGTCTGTAACAGTTTGGGTCCAGGGTGTCTCCCCTTTGAAGAGGGGGATGACTGCGGCAGCTTTCCAATCCTTGGGGATCTCAGACGAGATGAAAGAGAGGTTGAACAGGCTGGTAATAGGGGTTGCGACAATGGTGGCAGATAGTTTCAGAAATAGAGGGTCCAGCCCTCTAATAGAGAGTATAGCCCACAAAGATCTCCGCCACGGCACAACCCAAGGGGGGGGCGCCAACCCAGACAGGATGACCACAACAGTGAATCAACCCACTCAGGTGACGCACCCCCTCCAGGGACGGCATGAGAGAGCCCCAGCAAGCCAGTGACTCAGCCCCTGTAATAGGGTTAGAGGCAGAGAATCCCAGTGGAAAGAGGGGGAACCGGCCAGGCAGAGACAGCAAGGGCGGTTCGTTGCTCCAGAGCCTTTCCGTTCACCTTCCCACTCCTGGGCCAGACTACACTCAATCATATGACCCACTGAAGAGATGAGTCTTCAGTAAAGACTTAAAGGTTGAGACCGAGTTTGCGTCTCTGACATGGGTAGGCAGACCGTTCCATAAAAATGGAGCTCTATAGGAGAAAGCCCTGCCTCCAGCTGTTTGCTTAGAAATTCTAGGGACAATTAGGAGGCCTGCGTCTTGTGACCGTAGCGTACGTGTAGGTATGTACGGCAGGACCAAATCAGAGAGATAGGTAGGAGCAAGCCCATGTAATGCTTTGTAGGTTAGCAGTAAAACCTTGAAATCAGCCCTTGCTTTGACAGGAAGCCAGTGTAGAGAGGCTAGCACTGGAGTAATATGATCAAATTTTTTGGTTCTAGTCAGGATTCTAGCAGCCGTATTTAGCACTAACTGAAGTTTATTTAGTGCTTTATCCGGGTAGCCGGAAAATAGAGCATTGCAGTAGTCTAACCTAGAAGTGACAAAAGCATGGATTAATTTTTCTGCATCATTTTTGGACAGAAAGTTTCTGATTTTTGCAATGTTACGTAGATGGAAAAAAGCTGTCCTCGAAATGGTCTTGATATGTTCTTCAAAAGAGAGATCAGGGTCCAGAGTAACGCCGAGGTCCTTCACAGTTTTATTTGAGACGACTGTACAACCATTAAGATTAATAGTCAGATTCAACAGAAGATCTCTTTGTTTCTTGGGACCTAGAACAAGCATCTCTGTTTTGTCCGAGTTTAATAGTAGAAAGTTTGCAGCCATCCACTTCCTTATGTCTGAAACACATGCTTCTAGCGAGGGCAATTTTGGGGCCCACTGTATCTATTATATTATGGCAGACCAGCTAGATCTACTATCTCTATTACATTATGACAGACCCGCTAGACCCACTGTATCTATTATATTATGACAGACCAGCTAGATCAACTATCTCTATTACATTATGACAGACCAGCTAGACCCACTGTCTCTATTATATTATGGCAGACCAGCTAGATCTACTGTCTCTATTATATTATGGAAGACCAGCTAGATCTACTTGTCTCTATTACATTATGACAGACCAGCTAGATCTACTGTCTCTATTACATTATGACAGACCAGCTAGATCCTACTGTCACTATTACATTATGACAGACCAGCTAGATCTACTGTCTCTATTACATTATGACAGACCAGCTAGACCCACTGTATCTATTATATTATGGCAGACCAGCTAGATCTACTGTCTCTATTATATTTTGACAGACCAGCTAGATCTGATCTCTCTGTTATATTATGACAGACCAGCTAGATCTACTGTCTCTATATTATGGCAGACCAGCTAGATCTACTCTCTCTGTTAAATTATGACAGACCAGCTAGATCTACTGTCTCTATTATATTATGGCGGACCAGCTAGATCTGCCGTCTCTATTATAATATGACAGACCAGCAAGATCTACTGTCTCTATTATAATATGACAGACCAGCTAGATCAACTATCTCTATTACATTATGACAGACCAGCTAGACCCACTGTATCTATTATATTATGGAAGACCAGCCAGATCTACTTGTCTCTATTACATTATGACAGACCAGCTAGATCCTACTGTCACAATTACATTATGACAGACCAGCTAGATCTACTGTCTCTATTACATTATGACAGACCAGCTAGATCTACTCTCTCTGTTATATTATGACAGACCAGCTAGATCTACTCTCTCTGTTATATTATGACAGACCAGCTAGACCCACTGTATCTATTATTTTATGGCAAGACCAGCTAGATCTACTATCTCTATTACATTATGACAGACCAGCTAGATCTACTGTCTCTATTACATTATGACAGACCAGCTAGACCCACTGTATCTATTATATTATGGCAGACCAGCTAGATCTACTGTCTCTATTATATTTTGACAGACCAGCTAGATCTACTCTCTCTGTTATATTATGACAGACCAGCGAGATCTACTGTCTCTATTATATTATGGCAGACCAGCTAGATATACTGTCTCTGTTATATTATGACAGACCAGCTAGATCTACTGTCTCTATTATAATATGACAGACCAGCTAGATCTACTCTCTCTGTTATATTATGACAGACCAGCTAGATATACTGTCGCTATTATATTATGACAGACCAGCTAGATCTACAGTCTCTATTATAATATGGCAGACCGGCTATATCTACTGTCCCTAATATATTATGAAAGACCGGCTAGATCTACTGTCTCTATTATATTATGACAGACCAGCCAGATCTACTGTCGCTATTACATTATGATGGACCAGCTAGATCTACTGTCTCTATTATATTATGGCAGACCAGCTAGATCTACTGTCTCTATTATAATATGACAGACCAGCTAGATCTAATGTCTCTATTACATTATGACAGACCAGCTAGATCTACTCTCTCTGTTATATTATGACCAGACCAGCTAGATCTACTGTATCGATTACATTATGACAGACCAGCTAGATCTACTGTCTGTATTACATTATGACAGACCAGCTAGATCTACTGTCTCTATTATATTATGGCAGACCAGCTAGATATACTGTCTCTATTATAATATGGCAGACCAGCTAGATCTACTGTCTCTATTATATTATGACAGACCAGGTAGATCTACTGTCTCAATTACATTATGGCAGACCATCTAGATCTACTGCCTCTTTTATATTATGGCGGACCAGCTAGATCTGCTGTCTCTATTATAATATGACAGACCAGCAAGATCTACTGTCTCTATTATAATATGACAGACCAGCTAAATCAAATCAAATCAAATCAAATTTATTTATATAGCCCTTCGTACATCAGCTGATATCTCAAAGTGCTGTACAGAAACCCAGCCTAAACCCCAAACAGCAAGCAATGCAGGTGGAGAAGCACAGTGGCTAGGAAAAACTCCCTAGAAAGGCCAATACCTAGGAAGAAACCTAGAGAGGAACCAGGCTATGTGGGGTGGCCAGTCCTCTTCTGGCTGTGCCGGGTGGAGATTATAACAGAACATGGTCAAGATGTTCAATGTCATAAATGGACCAGCATGGTCGAATAATAATAAGGCAGAACAGTTGAAACTAGAGCAGCAGCACAGTCAGGTGGAAGTTGAAAACTGGAGCAGCAGCATGGCCAGTTAGACTGGGGACAGCAAAGGAGTCATCATGTCAGGTAGTCCTGGGGCATGGTCCTAGGGCTCAGGTCAGTTGAAACTGGAACAGCAGCATGGCCAGGTGGACTGGGGACAGCAAGGAGTCATCATGTCAGGTAGTCCTGGGGCATGGTCCTAGGGCTCAGGTCCTCCGAGAGAGAGAAAGAAAGAGAGAAGGAGAGAATTAGAGAACGCACACTTAGATTCACACAGGACACCGAATAGGACAGGAGAAGTACTCCAGATATAACAAACTGACCCCAGCCCCCCGACACATAAACTACTGCAGCATAAATACTGGAGGCTGAGACAGGAGGGGTCAGGAGACACTGTGGCCCCATCCGAGGACACCCCCGGACAGGGCCAAACAGGAAGGATAAACCCCACCCACTTTGCCAAAGCACAGCCCCCACACCACTAGAGGGATATCTTCAACCACCAACTTACACCTGAGACAAGGCTGAGTACAGCCCCACAAAGATCTCCGCCACCGCACAACCCCAAGGGGGGGGGGCGCCAACCCAGACAGGATGACCACAACAGTGAATCAACCCACTCAGGTGACGCACCCCCTCCAGGGACAGATGAGAGAGCCCCAGCAGCCAGTGACTCAGCCCCTGTAATAGGGTTAGAGGCAGAGAATCCAGTGGAAAGAGGTAGATCTAGTCTCTCTCTGTTATATTATGACAGACCAGCTAGATCTACTCTCTCTGTTATATTATGACAGACCAGCTAGACCACTGTATCTATTATATTATGGCAGACCAGCTAGATCTACTATCTCTATTACATTATAGACAGACCAGCTAGACCCTACTGTCTCTATTATATTATGACAGACCAGCTAGATCTACTGTCTCTATTATATTATGACAGACCAGCTAGATCTACTGTCTCTATTATATTATGACAGACCAGCTAGATCTACTGTCTCTATTATATTATGACAGACCAGCTAGATCTACTGTCTCTATTATATTATGACAGACCAGCTAGATCTACTGTCTCTATTATATTATGACAGACCAGCTAGATCTACTGTCTCTATTATATTATGACAGACCAGCTAGATCTACTGTCTCTATTATATTATGACAGACCAGCTAGATCTACTGTCTCTATTATATTATGACAGACCAGCTAGATCTACTGTCTCTATTATATTATGACAGACCAGCTAGATCTACTGTCTCTATTATATTATGACAGACCAGCTAGATCTACTGTCTCTATTATATTATGACAGACCAGCTAGATCTACTGTCTCTATTATATTATGACAGACCAGCTAGATCTACTGTCTCTATTATATTATGACAGACCAGCTAGATCTACTGTCTCTATTATATTATGACAGACCAGCTAGATCTACTGTCTCTATTATATTATGACAGACCAGCTAGATCTACTGTCTCTATTATATTATGACAGACCAGCTAGATCTACTGTCTCTATTATATTATGACAGACCAGCTAGATCTACTGTCTCTATTATATTATGACAGACCAGCTAGATCTACTGTCTCTATTATATTATGACAGACCAGCTAGATCTACTGTCTCTATTATATTATGACAGACCAGCTAGATCTACTGTCTCTATTATATTATGACAGACCAGCTAGATCTACTGTCTCTATTATATTATGACAGACCAGCTAGATCTACTGTCTCTATTATATTATGACAGACCAGCTAGATCTACTGTCTCTATTATATTATGACAGACCAGCTAGATCTACTGTCTCTATTATATTATGACAGACCAGCTAGATCTACTGTCTCTATTATATTATGACAGACCAGCTAGATCTACTGTCTCTATTATATTATGACAGACCAGCTAGATCTACTGTCTCTATTATATTATGACAGACCAGCTAGATCTACTGTCTCTATTATATTATGACAGACCAGCTAGATCTACTGTCTCTATTATATTATGACAGACCAGCTAGATCTACTGTCTCTATTATATTATGACAGACCAGCTAGATCTACTGTCTCTATTATATTATGACAGACCAGCTAGATCTACTGTCTCTATTATATTATGACAGACCAGCTAGATCTACTGTCTCTATTATATTATGACAGACCAGCTAGATCTACTGTCTCTATTATATTATGACAGACCAGCTAGATCTACTGTCTCTATTATATTATGACAGACCAGCTAGATCTACTGTCTCTATTATATTATGACAGACCAGCTAGATCTACTGTCTCTATTATATTATGACAGACCAGCTAGATCTACTGTCTCTATTATATTATGACAGACCAGCTAGATCTACTGTCTCTATTATATTATGACAGACCAGCTAGATCTACTGTCTCTATTATATTATGACAGACCAGCTAGATCTACTGTCTCTATTATATTATGACAGACCAGCTAGATCTACTGTCTCTATTATATTATGACAGACCAGCTAGATCTACTGTCTCTATTATATTATGACAGACCAGCTAGATCTACTGTCTCTATTATATTATGACAGACCAGCTAGATCTACTGTCTCTATTATATTATGACAGACCAGCTAGATCTACTGTCTCTATTATATTATGACAGACCAGCTAGATCTACTGTCTCTATTATATTATGACAGACCAGCTAGATCTACTGTCTCTATTATATTATGACAGACCAGCTAGATCTACTGTCTCTATTATATTATGACAGACCAGCTAGATCTACTGTCTCTATTATATTATGACAGACCAGCTAGATCTACTGTCTCTATTATATTATGACAGACCAGCTAGATCTACTGTCTCTATTATATTATGACAGACCAGCTAGATCTACTGTCTCTATTATATTATGACAGACCAGCTAGATCTACTGTCTCTATTATATTATGACAGACCAGCTAGATCTACTGTCTCTATTATATTATGACAGACCAGCTAGATCTACTGTCTCTATTATATTATGACAGACCAGCTAGATCTACTGTCTCTATTATATTATGACAGACCAGCTAGATCTACTGTCTCTATTATATTATGACAGACCAGCTAGATCTACTGTCTCTATTATATTATGACAGACCAGCTAGATCTACTGTCTCTATTATATTATGACAGACCAGCTAGATCTACTGTCTCTATTATATTATGACAGACCAGCTAGATCTACTGTCTCTATTATATTATGACAGACCAGCTAGATCTACTGTCTCTATTATATTATGACAGACCAGCTAGATCTACTGTCTCTATTATATTATGACAGACCAGCTAGATCTACTGTCTCTATTATATTATGACAGACCAGCTAGATCTACTGTCTCTATTATATTATGACAGACCAGCTAGATCTACTGTCTCTATTATATTATGACAGACCAGCTAGATCTACTGTCTCTATTATATTATGACAGACCAGCTAGATCTACTGTCTCTATTATATTATGACAGACCAGCTAGATCTACTGTCTCTATTATATTATGACAGACCAGCTAGATCTACTGTCTCTATTATATTATGACAGACCAGCTAGATCTACTGTCTCTATTATATTATGACAGACCAGCTAGATCTACTGTCTCTATTATATTATGACAGACCAGCTAGATCTACTGTCTCTATTATATTATGACAGACCAGCTAGATCTACTGTCTCTATTATATTATGACAGACCAGCTAGATCTACTGTCTCTATTATATTATGACAGACCAGCTAGATCTACTGTCTCTATTATATTATGACAGACCAGCTAGATCTACTGTCTCTATTATATTATGACAGACCAGCTAGATCTACTGTCTCTATTATATTATGACAGACCAGCTAGATCTACTGTCTCTATTATATTATGACAGACCAGCTAGATCTACTGTCTCTATTATATTATGACAGACCAGCTAGATCTACTGTCTCTATTATATTATGACAGACCAGCTAGATCTACTGTCTCTATTATATTATGACAGACCAGCTAGATCTACTGTCTCTATTATATTATGACAGACCAGCTAGATCTACTGTCTCTATTATATTATGACAGACCAGCTAGATCTACTGTCTCTATTATATTATGACAGACCAGCTAGATCTACTGTCTCTATTATATTATGACAGACCAGCTAGATCTACTGTCTCTATTATATTATGACAGACCAGCTAGATCTACTGTCTCTATTATATTATGACAGACCAGCTAGATCTACTGTCTCTATTATATTATGACAGACCAGCTAGATCTACTGTCTCTATTATATTATGACAGACCAGCTAGATCTACTGTCTCTATTATATTATGACAGACCAGCTAGATCTACTGTCTCTATTATATTATGACAGACCAGCTAGATCTACTGTCTCTATTATATTATGACAGACCAGCTAGATCTACTGTCTCTATTATATTATGACAGACCAGCTAGATCTACTGTCTCTATTATATTATGACAGACCAGCTAGATCTACTGTCTCTATTATATTATGACAGACCAGCTAGATCTACTGTCTCTATTATATTATGACAGACCAGCTAGATCTACTGTCTCTATTATATTATGACAGACCAGCTAGATCTACTGTCTCTATTATATTATGACAGACCAGCTAGATCTACTGTCTCTATTATATTATGACAGACCAGCTAGATCTACTGTCTCTATTATATTATGACAGACCAGCTAGATCTACTGTCTCTATTATATTATGACAGACCAGCTAGATCTACTGTCTCTATTATATTATGACAGACCAGCTAGATCTACTGTCTCTATTATATTATGACAGACCAGCTAGATCTACTGTCTCTATTATATTATGACAGACCAGCTAGATCTACTGTCTCTATTATATTATGACAGACCAGCTAGATCTACTGTCTCTATTATATTATGACAGACCAGCTAGATCTACTGTCTCTATTATATTATGACAGACCAGCTAGATCTACTGTCTCTATTATATTATGACAGACCAGCTAGATCTACTGTCTCTATTATATTATGACAGACCAGCTAGATCTACTGTCTCTATTATATTATGACAGACCAGCTAGATCTACTGTCTCTATTATATTATGACAGACCAGCTAGATCTACTGTCTCTATTATATTATGACAGACCAGCTAGATCTACTGTCTCTATTATATTATGACAGACCAGCTAGATCTACTGTCTCTATTATATTATGACAGACCAGCTAGATCTACTGTCTCTATTATATTATGACAGACCAGCTAGATCTACTGTCTCTATTATATTATGACAGACCAGCTAGATCTACTGTCTCTATTATATTATGACAGACCAGCTAGATCTACTGTCTCTATTATATTATGACAGACCAGCTAGATCTACTGTCTCTATTATATTATGACAGACCAGCTAGATCTACTGTCTCTATTATATTATGACAGACCAGCTAGATCTACTGTCTCTATTATATTATGACAGACCAGCTAGATCTACTGTCTCTATTATATTATGACAGACCAGCTAGATCTACTGTCTCTATTATATTATGACAGACCAGCTAGATCTACTGTCTCTATTATATTATGACAGACCAGCTAGATCTACTGTCTCTATTATATTATGACAGACCAGCTAGATCTACTGTCTCTATTATATTATGACAGACCAGCTAGATCTACTGTCTCTATTATATTATGACAGACCAGCTAGATCTACTGTCTCTATTATATTATGACAGACCAGCTAGATCTACTGTCTCTATTATATTATGACAGACCAGCTAGATCTACTGTCTCTATTATATTATGACAGACCAGCTAGATCTACTGTCTCTATTATATTATGACAGACCAGCTAGATCTACTGTCTCTATTATATTATGACAGACCAGCTAGATCTACTGTCTCTATTATATTATGACAGACCAGCTAGATCTACTGTCTCTATTATATTATGACAGACCAGCTAGATCTACTGTCTCTATTATATTATGACAGACCAGCTAGATCTACTGTCTCTATTATATTATGACAGACCAGCTAGATCTACTGTCTCTATTATATTATGACAGACCAGCTAGATCTACTGTCTCTATTATATTATGACAGACCAGCTAGATCTACTGTCTCTATTATATTATGACAGACCAGCTAGATCTACTGTCTCTATTATATTATGACAGACCAGCTAGATCTACTGTCTCTATTATATTATGACAGACCAGCTAGATCTACTGTCTCTATTATATTATGACAGACCAGCTAGATCTACTGTCTCTATTATATTATGACAGACCAGCTAGATCTACTGTCTCTATTATATTATGACAGACCAGCTAGATCTACTGTCTCTATTATATTATGACAGACCAGCTAGATCTACTGTCTCTATTATATTATGACAGACCAGCTAGATCTACTGTCTCTATTATATTATGACAGACCAGCTAGATCTACTGTCTCTATTATATTATGACAGACCAGCTAGATCTACTGTCTCTATTATATTATGACAGACCAGCTAGATCTACTGTCTCTATTATATTATGACAGACCAGCTAGATCTACTGTCTCTATTATATTATGACAGACCAGCTAGATCTACTGTCTCTATTATATTATGACAGACCAGCTAGATCTACTGTCTCTATTATATTATGACAGACCAGCTAGATCTACTGTCTCTATTATATTATGACAGACCAGCTAGATCTACTGTCTCTATTATATTATGACAGACCAGCTAGATCTACTGTCTCTATTATATTATGACAGACCAGCTAGATCTACTGTCTCTATTATATTATGACAGACCAGCTAGATCTACTGTCTCTATTATATTATGACAGACCAGCTAGATCTACTGTCTCTATTATATTATGACAGACCAGCTAGATCTACTGTCTCTATTATATTATGACAGACCAGCTAGATCTACTGTCTCTATTATATTATGACAGACCAGCTAGATCTACTGTCTCTATTATATTATGACAGACCAGCTAGATCTACTGTCTCTATTATATTATGACAGACCAGCTAGATCTACTGTCTCTATTATATTATGACAGACCAGCTAGATCTACTGTCTCTATTATATTATGACAGACCAGCTAGATCTACTGTCTCTATTATATTATGACAGACCAGCTAGATCTACTGTCTCTATTATATTATGACAGACCAGCTAGATCTACTGTCTCTATTATATTATGACAGACCAGCTAGATCTACTGTCTCTATTATATTATGACAGACCAGCTAGATCTACTGTCTCTATTATATTATGACAGACCAGCTAGATCTACTGTCTCTATTATATTATGACAGACCAGCTAGATCTACTGTCTCTATTATATTATGACAGACCAGCTAGATCTACTGTCTCTATTATATTATGACAGACCAGCTAGATCTACTGTCTCTATTATATTATGACAGACCAGCTAGATCTACTGTCTCTATTATATTATGACAGACCAGCTAGATCTACTGTCTCTATTATATTATGACAGACCAGCTAGATCTACTGTCTCTATTATATTATGACAGACCAGCTAGATCTACTGTCTCTATTATATTATGACAGACCAGCTAGATCTACTGTCTCTATTATATTATGACAGACCAGCTAGATCTACTGTCTCTATTATATTATGACAGACCAGCTAGATCTACTGTCTCTATTATATTATGACAGACCAGCTAGATCTACTGTCTCTATTATATTATGACAGACCAGCTAGATCTACTGTCTCTATTATATTATGACAGACCAGCTAGATCTACTGTCTCTATTATATTATGACAGACCAGCTAGATCTACTGTCTCTATTATATTATGACAGACCAGCTAGATCTACTGTCTCTATTATATTATGACAGACCAGCTAGATCTACTGTCTCTATTATATTATGACAGACCAGCTAGATCTACTGTCTCTATTATATTATGACAGACCAGCTAGATCTACTGTCTCTATTATATTATGACAGACCAGCTAGATCTACTGTCTCTATTATATTATGACAGACCAGCTAGATCTACTGTCTCTATTATATTATGACAGACCAGCTAGATCTACTGTCTCTATTATATTATGACAGACCAGCTAGATCTACTGTCTCTATTATATTATGACAGACCAGCTAGATCTACTGTCTCTATTATATTATGACAGACCAGCTAGATCTACTGTCTCTATTATATTATGACAGACCAGCTAGATCTACTGTCTCTATTATATTATGACAGACCAGCTAGATCTACTGTCTCTATTATATTATGACAGACCAGCTAGATCTACTGTCTCTATTATATTATGACAGACCAGCTAGATCTACTGTCTCTATTATATTATGACAGACCAGCTAGATCTACTGTCTCTATTATATTATGACAGACCAGCTAGATCTACTGTCTCTATTATATTATGACAGACCAGCTAGATCTACTGTCTCTATTATATTATGACAGACCAGCTAGATCTACTGTCTCTATTATATTATGACAGACCAGCTAGATCTACTGTCTCTATTATATTATGACAGACCAGCTAGATCTACTGTCTCTATTATATTATGACAGACCAGCTAGATCTACTGTCTCTATTATATTATGACAGACCAGCTAGATCTACTGTCTCTATTATATTATGACAGACCAGCTAGATCTACTGTCTCTATTATATTATGACAGACCAGCTAGATCTACTGTCTCTATTATATTATGACAGACCAGCTAGATCTACTGTCTCTATTATATTATGACAGACCAGCTAGATCTACTGTCTCTATTATATTATGACAGACCAGCTAGATCTACTGTCTCTATTATATTATGACAGACCAGCTAGATCTACTGTCTCTATTATATTATGACAGACCAGCTAGATCTACTGTCTCTATTATATTATGACAGACCAGCTAGATCTACTGTCTCTATTATATTATGACAGACCAGCTAGATCTACTGTCTCTATTATATTATGACAGACCAGCTAGATCTACTGTCTCTATTATATTATGACAGACCAGCTAGATCTACTGTCTCTATTATATTATGACAGACCAGCTAGATCTACTGTCTCTATTATATTATGACAGACCAGCTAGATCTACTGTCTCTATTATATTATGACAGACCAGCTAGATCTACTGTCTCTATTATATTATGACAGACCAGCTAGATCTACTGTCTCTATTATATTATGACAGACCAGCTAGATCTACTGTCTCTATTATATTATGACAGACCAGCTAGATCTACTGTCTCTATTATATTATGACAGACCAGCTAGATCTACTGTCTCTATTATATTATGACAGACCAGCTAGATCTACTGTCTCTATTATATTATGACAGACCAGCTAGATCTACTGTCTCTATTATATTATGACAGACCAGCTAGATCTACTGTCTCTATTATATTATGACAGACCAGCTAGATCTACTGTCTCTATTATATTATGACAGACCAGCTAGATCTACTGTCTCTATTATATTATGACAGACCAGCTAGATCTACTGTCTCTATTATATTATGACAGACCAGCTAGATCTACTGTCTCTATTATATTATGACAGACCAGCTAGATCTACTGTCTCTATTATATTATGACAGACCAGCTAGATCTACTGTCTCTATTATATTATGACAGACCAGCTAGATCTACTGTCTCTATTATATTATGACAGACCAGCTAGATCTACTGTCTCTATTATATTATGACAGACCAGCTAGATCTACTGTCTCTATTATATTATGACAGACCAGCTAGATCTACTGTCTCTATTATATTATGACAGACCAGCTAGATCTACTGTCTCTATTATATTATGACAGACCAGCTAGATCTACTGTCTCTATTATATTATGACAGACCAGCTAGATCTACTGTCTCTATTATATTATGACAGACCAGCTAGATCTACTGTCTCTATTATATTATGACAGACCAGCTAGATCTACTGTCTCTATTATATTATGACAGACCAGCTAGATCTACTGTCTCTATTATATTATGACAGACCAGCTAGATCTACTGTCTCTATTATATTATGACAGACCAGCTAGATCTACTGTCTCTATTATATTATGACAGACCAGCTAGATCTACTGTCTCTATTATATTATGACAGACCAGCTAGATCTACTGTCTCTATTATATTATGACAGACCAGCTAGATCTACTGTCTCTATTATATTATGACAGACCAGCTAGATCTACTGTCTCTATTATATTATGACAGACCAGCTAGATCTACTGTCTCTATTATATTATGACAGACCAGCTAGATCTACTGTCTCTATTATATTATGACAGACCAGCTAGATCTACTGTCTCTATTATATTATGACAGACCAGCTAGATCTACTGTCTCTATTATATTATGACAGACCAGCTAGATCTACTGTCTCTATTATATTATGACAGACCAGCTAGATCTACTGTCTCTATTATATTATGACAGACCAGCTAGATCTACTGTCTCTATTATATTATGACAGACCAGCTAGATCTACTGTCTCTATTATATTATGACAGACCAGCTAGATCTACTGTCTCTATTATATTATGACAGACCAGCTAGATCTACTGTCTCTATTATATTATGACAGACCAGCTAGATCTACTGTCTCTATTATATTATGACAGACCAGCTAGATCTACTGTCTCTATTATATTATGACAGACCAGCTAGATCTACTGTCTCTATTATATTATGACAGACCAGCTAGATCTACTGTCTCTATTATATTATGACAGACCAGCTAGATCTACTGTCTCTATTATATTATGACAGACCAGCTAGATCTACTGTCTCTATTATATTATGACAGACCAGCTAGATCTACTGTCTCTATTATATTATGACAGACCAGCTAGATCTACTGTCTCTATTATATTATGACAGACCAGCTAGATCTACTGTCTCTATTATATTATGACAGACCAGCTAGATCTACTGTCTCTATTATATTATGACAGACCAGCTAGATCTACTGTCTCTATTATATTATGACAGACCAGCTAGATCTACTGTCTCTATTATATTATGACAGACCAGCTAGATCTACTGTCTCTATTATATTATGACAGACCAGCTAGATCTACTGTCTCTATTATATTATGACAGACCAGCTAGATCTACTGTCTCTATTATATTATGACAGACCAGCTAGATCTACTGTCTCTATTATATTATGACAGACCAGCTAGATCTACTGTCTCTATTATATTATGACAGACCAGCTAGATCTACTGTCTCTATTATATTATGACAGACCAGCTAGATCTACTGTCTCTATTATATTATGACAGACCAGCTAGATCTACTGTCTCTATTATATTATGACAGACCAGCTAGATCTACTGTCTCTATTATATTATGACAGACCAGCTAGATCTACTGTCTCTATTATATTATGACAGACCAGCTAGATCTACTGTCTCTATTATATTATGACAGACCAGCTAGATCTACTGTCTCTATTATATTATGACAGACCAGCTAGATCTACTGTCTCTATTATATATGACAGACCAGCTAGATCTACTGTCTCTATTATATTATGACAGACCAGCTAGATCTACTGTCTCTATTATATTATGACAGACCAGCTAGATCTACTGTCTCTATTATATTATGACAGACCAGCTAGATCTACTGTCTCTATTATATTATGACAGACCAGCTAGATCTACTGTCTCTATTATATTATGACAGACCAGCTAGATCTACTGTCTCTATTATATTATGACAGACCAGCTAGATCTACTGTCTCTATTATATTATGACAGACCAGCTAGATCTACTGTCTCTATTATATTATGACAGACCAGCTAGATCTACTGTCTCTATTATATTATGACAGACCAGCTAGATCTACTGTCTCTATTATATTATGACAGACCAGCTAGATCTACTGTCTCTATTATATTATGACAGACCAGCTAGATCTACTGTCTCTATTATATTATGACAGACCAGCTAGATCTACTGTCTCTATTATATTATGACAGACCAGCTAGATCTACTGTCTCTATTATATTATGACAGACCAGCTAGATCTACTGTCTCTATTATATTATGACAGACCAGCTAGATCTACTGTCTCTATTATATTATGACAGACCAGCTAGATCTACTGTCTCTATTATATATGACAGACCAGCTAGATCTACTGTCTCTATTATATTATGACAGACCAGCTAGATCTACTGTCTCTATTATTTATGACAGAAAACAAAGACCAGCTAGATCTACTGTCTCTATTATATTATGACAGACCAGCTAGATCTACTGTCTCTATATTATGACAGACCAGCTAGATCTACTGTCTCTATTATATTATGACAGCCAGCTAGATCTACTGTCTCTATTATATTATGACAGACCAGCTAGATCTACTGTCTCTATTATATATGACAGACCAGCTAGATCTACTGTCTCTATTATATTATGACAGACCAGCTAGATCTACTGTCTCTATTATATTATGACAGACCAGCTAGATCTACTGTCTCTATTATATTATGACAGACCAGCTAGATCTACGTCTCTATTATATAGACAGACCAGACTAGGTCTGTCTCTCTATACAGACCAGCTAGGATCTACTGTCTCTATTATATTATGACAGACCAGCTAGATCTACTGTCTCTATATTTAGGACCANTTACTGTCTATATATATTATGACAGACCAGCTAGATCTACTGTCTCTATTATATTATGACAGACCAGCTAGATCTACTGTCTTTATTTATAAATTATGACAGACCAGCTAGATCTACTGTCTCTATTATATTATGACAGACCAGCTAGATCTACTGTCTCTATTAAATATGACAAACCAGCTAGATCTACTGTCTCTATTATATTATGACAGACCAGCTAGATCTACTGTCTCTATTATATTATGACAGACCAGCTAGATCTACTGTCTCTTATATATTATGACAGTGCAGCTAGATCTACTGTCTCTATTATATTATGCTAGATCTACTGACTATATGTCAGACCAGCTTCATCTACTATCTCTATTAAATTTTGACAGACCAGCTAGATCTACTGTCTCTATTATATTATGACAGACCAGCTAGATCTACTGTCTCTATTATATTATGACAGACCAGCTAGATCTACTGTCTCTATTAAGATGTTTATGACAGACAGCTAGATCTACTGTCTCTATTATATTATGACAGACCAGCTAGATCTACTGTCTCTATTATATTATGACAGACCAGCTAGATCTACTGTCTCTATTATATTATGACAGACCAGCTAGATCTACTGTCTCTATTATATTATGACAGACCAGCTAGATCTACTGTCTCTATTATATTATGACAGACCAGCTAGATCTACTGTCTCTATTATATATATGACAGACCAGCTAGATCTACTGTCTCTATATTATGACAGACCAGCTAGATCTACTGTCTCTATTATATTATGACAGACCAGCTAGATCTACTGTCTCTATTATATTATGACAGACCAGCTAGATCTACTGTCTCTATTATATTATGACAGACCAGCTAGATCTACTGTCTCTATTATTATATGACAGACCAGCTAGATCTACTGTCTCTATTATATTATGACAGACCAGCTAGATCTACTGTCTCTATTATATTATGACAGACCAGCTAGATCTACTGTCTCTATTATATTATGACAGACCAGCTAGATCTACTGTCTCTATTAATTATGACAGACCAGCTAGATCTACTGTCTCTATTATATTATGACAGACCAGCTAGATCTACTGTCTCTATTATATTATGACAGACCAGCTAGATCTACTGTCTCTATTATATTATGACAGACCAGCTAGATCTACTGTCTCTATTATATTATGACAGACCAGCTAGATCTACTGTCTCTATATATTATGACAGACCAGCTAGATCTACTGTCTCTATTATATTATGACAGACCAGCTAGATCTACTGTCTCTATTATATTATGACAGACCAGCTAGATCTACTGTCTCTATTATATTATGACAGACCAGCTAGATCTACTGTCTCTATTATAATATACAGACCAGCTAGATCTACTGCCTCTATTATAATATGACAGACCAGCTAGATCTACTGTCTCTGATATATTATGACAGACCAGCTAGATTTTCTGTCTCTATTATATTATGACAGACCAGCTAGATCTACTGTCTCTATTATATTATGACAGACCAGCTAGATCTACTGTCTCTATTATATTATGACAGACCAGCTAGATCTACTGTCTCTATTATATTATGACAGACCAGCTAGATCTACTGTCTCTATTATATTATGACAGACCAGCTAGATCTACTGTCTCTATTATATTATGACAGACCAGCTAGATCTACTGTCTCTATTATATTATGACAGACCAGCTAGATCTACTGTCTCTATTATATTATGACAGACCAGCTAGATCTACTGTCTCTATTATATTATGACAGACCAGCTAGATCTACTGTCTCTATTATATTATGACAGACCAGCTAGATCTACTGTCTCTATTATATTATGACAGACCAGCTAGATCTACTGTCTCTATTATATTATGACAGACCAGCTAGATCTACTGTCTCTATTATATTATGACAGACCAGCTAGATCTACTGTCTCTATTATATTATGACAGACCAGCTAGATCTACTGTCTCTATTATATTATGACAGACCAGCTAGATCTACTGTCTCTATTATATTATGACAGACCAGCTAGATCTACTGTCTCTATTATATTATGACAGACCAGCTAGATCTACTGTCTCTATTATATTAGCTAGATCTACTGTCTCTATATGAGACCAGCTAGATCTACTGTCTCTATTATATTATGACAGACCAGCTAGATCTACTGTCTCTATTATATTATGACAGACCAGCTAGATCTACTGTCTCTATTATATTATGACAGACCAGCTAGATCTACTGTCTCTATTATATTATGACAGACCAGCTAGATCTACTGTCTCTATTATATTATGACAGACCAGCTAGATCTACTGTCTCTATTATATTATGACAGACCAGCTAGATCTACTGTCTCTATTATATTATGACAGACCAGCTAGATCTACTGTCTCTATTATATTATGACAGACCAGCTAGATCTACTGTCTCTATTATATTATGACAGACCAGCTAGATCTACTGTCTCTATTATATTATGACAGACCAGCTAGATCTACTGTCTCTATATTATGACAGACCAGCTAGATCTACTGTCTCTATTATATTATGACAGACCAGCTAGATCTACTGTCTCTATTATATTATGACAGACCAGCTAGATCTACTGTCTCTATTATATTATGACAGACCAGCTAGATCTACTGTCTCTATATTATGACAGACCAGCTAGATCTACTGTCTCTATTATATTATGACAGACCAGCTAGATCTACTGTCTCTATTATATTATGACAGACCAGCTAGATCTACTGTCTCTATTAATTATGACAGACCAGCTAGATCTACTGTCTCTATTATATTATGACAGACCAGCTAGATCTACTGTCTCTATTATATTATGACAGACCAGCTAGATCTACTGTCTCTATTATATTATGACAGACCAGCTAGATCTACTGTCTCTATTATATTATGACAGACCAGCTAGATCTACTGTCTCTATTATATTATGACAGACCAGCTAGATCTACTGTCTCTATTATATTATGACAGACCAGCTAGATCTACTGTCTCTATTATATTATGACAGACCAGCTAGATCTACTGTCTCTATTATATTATGACAGACCAGCTAGATCTACTGTCTCTATTATATTATGACAGACCAGCTAGATCTACTGTCTCTATTATATTATGACAGACCAGCTAGATCTACTGTCTCTATTATATTATGACAGACCAGCTAGATCTACTGTCTCTATTATATTATGACAGACCAGCTAGATCTACTGTCTCTATTATATTATGACAGACCAGCTAGATCTACTGTCTCTATTATATTATGACAGACCAGCTAGATCTACTGTCTCTATTATATTATGACAGACCAGCTAGATCTACTGTCTCTATTATATTATGACAGACCAGCTAGATCTACTGTCTCTATTATATTATGACAGACCAGCTAGATCTACTGTCTCTATTATATTATGACAGACCAGCTAGATCTACTGTCTCTATTATATTATGACAGACCAGCTAGATCTACTGTCTCTATTATATTATGACAGACCAGCTAGATCTACTGTCTCTATTATATTATGACAGACCAGCTAGATCTACTGTCTCTATTATATTATGACAGACCAGCTAGATCTACTGTCTCTATTATATTATGACAGACCAGCTAGATCTACTGTCTCTATTATATTATGACAGACCAGCTAGATCTACTGTCTCTATTATATTATGACAGACCAGCTAGATCTACTGTCTCTATTATATTATGACAGACCAGCTAGATCTACTGTCTCTATTATATTATGACAGACCAGCTAGATCTACTGTCTCTATTATATTATGACAGACCAGCTAGATCTACTGTCTCTATTATATTATGACAGACCAGCTAGATCTACTGTCTCTATTATATTATGACAGACCAGCTAGATCTACTGTCTCTATTATATTATGACAGACCAGCTAGATCTACTGTCTCTATTATATTATGACAGACCAGCTAGATCTACTGTCTCTATTATATTATGACAGACCAGCTAGATCTACTGTCTCTATTATATTATGACAGACCAGCTAGATCTACTGTCTCTATTATATTATGACAGACCAGCTAGATCTACTGTCTCTATTATATGACAGACCAGCTAGATCTACTGTCTCTATTATATTATGACAGACCAGCTAGATCTACTGTCTCTATTATATTATGACAGACCAGCTAGATCTACTGTCTCTATTATATTATGACAGACCAGCTAGATCTACTGTCTCTTATATTATGACTAGATCTACTGTCTCTATTATATTATGACAGACCAGCTAGATCTACTGTCTCTATTATATTTTGACAGACCAGCTAGATCTACTGTCTATTATATTATGACAGACCAGCTAGATCTACTGTCTCTATTATATTATGACAGACCAGCTAGATCTACTGTCTCTATTATATTATGACAGACCAGCTAGATCTACTGTCTCTATTATATTATGACAGACCAGCTAGATCTACTGTCTCTATTATATTATGACAGACCAGCTAGATCTACTGTCTCTATTATATTATGACAGACCAGCTAGATCTACTGTCTCTATTATATTATGACAGACCAGCTAGATCTACTGTCTCTATTATATTATGACAGACCAGCTAGATCTACTGTCTCTATTATATATGACAGACCAGCTAGATCTACTGTCTCTATTATATATGACAGACCAGCTAGATCTACTGTCTCTATTATATTATGACAGACCAGCTAGATCTACTGTCTCTATTATATTATGACAGACCAGCTAGATCTACTGTCTCTATTATATTATGACAGACCAGCTAGATCTACTGTCTCTATTATATTATGACAGACCAGCTAGATCTACTGTCTCTATTATATTATGACAGACCAGCTAGATCTACTGTCTCTATTACATTATGACAGACCAGCTAGATCTACTCTCTCTAATTTGACAGACCAGCTAGATCTACTGCCTCTATTACATTACGGCAGACCAGCTAGACCAACTGTCTATATTATATTATGACAGACCAGCTAGATCTACTGTCTCTATTATATTATGACAGACCAGCTAGATCTACTGTCTCTATTATATTATGACAGACCAGCTAGATCTACTGTCTCTATTATATTATGACAGACCAGCTAGATCTACTGTCTCTATTATATTATGACAGACCAGCTAGATCTACTGTCTCTATTATATTATGACAGACCAGCTAGATCTACTGTCTCTATTATATTATGACAGACCAGCTAGATCTACTGTCTCTATTATATTATGACAGACCAGCGTAGATGCTACTGCCTCTAATATATTTGACAGACCCAGCTAGATCTTACTGTCTCTATGTATATAATGACAGACCAAGCTAGATCTACGGGTCTCTTATATAATGCAGTTACCAGCTAGTCTACTGTCTCCCCTTATATTATGACAGACCAGCTAGATTACTGTCTCTTATTTATTATGACAGGACCCAGCTCGAGTCTGAACTCTCTCTATTATATTATGGCAAACCAGCTTTCATCTACTATCTCTATATATTATGTCAGACCAGCTTCATCTACTATCTCTTATTATATTTGACAGACCAGCTAGATCTACTGTCTCTATTATATTATGACAGACCAGCCTAGTCTACTGTCTCTATTAAATTATGGCAGAACAGCTAGATCTACTGTCTCTATTATATTATGACAGACCAGCTAGATCTACTGTCTATATTAATTATGCAGACCAGCTAGATCTACTGTCTCAATTATATTATGGACAGACCAGCTAGATCTACTGTCTATATTAAATTATGGCAACAGCTAGATCTATTGTCTCTATTATATTATGACAGTCAGCTATATCTACTGTCTCATTAGTCTATTTCTCTATTATCATTCTGACAGGTCAAGCTATATCTACTGTCTCATATTATATGATGACAGGACCAGCTAGAATCTACTGGTCTAGAATTAAATTATGGCATACCAGCTAGATCTACTGTCTATATTAATTATGGCAGACCAGCATAAGATCTACTGTCTCTATTTATATTATGGCAGAACAGCTAGATCTACTGTATCTATTATATTATGACAGACCAGCTAGATCTACTGTCTCTATTATATTATGGCAGAACAGCTAGATCTACTGTCTATCATTAAATTATGACAGACCAGCAGATCTACTGTCTATATTAAATTATGCAGACCAGCTAGATCTACTGTCTCTATTATATTATGACAGACCAGCTAGATCTACTGTCTATATTAAAATTATGGCAAACCAGCTAGATCTATTGTCTCTATTATATGATGACAGTGCAGCTATATCTACTGTCTCTTATATTATGCTAGATCTACTGCCTCTATTATATTATGTCAGACCAGCTTCATCTACTATCACTATTATATTTTGACAGACCAGCTCGATTGTACTGTCTATTATATTATGACAGACCAGCTAGATCTACTGTCTGTATTATATTATGACAGATCAGCTAGATCTACTGTCTCTATTATATTATGACAGACCAGCTAGATCTACTGTCTCTATTATATTATGACAGACCAGCTAGATCTAATGTCTCTATTATATTATGACAGACCAGCTAGATCTACTGTCTCTATTATATTATGACAGACCAGCTCGATCTACTCTCTCTATTATATTATGACAGATCAGCTAGATCTACTGCCTCTAATTATATTATGACAGACCAGCTAGATCTACTGTCTCTATTATATAATGACAGACCAGCTAGATCTACGGTCTCTATTATATAATGACAGTCCAGCTAGATCTACTGTCTCCATTATATTATGACAGACCAGCTAGATATACTGTCTCTATTATATTATGACAGACCAGCTCGATCTACTCTCTCTATTAACTTATGGCAGACCAGCTAGATCTACTGTCTCCATTATATTATGACAGACCAGCTAGATCTACTGTCTCTATTATATTATGACAGATCAGCTAGATCTACTGCCTCTATTATATTATGACAGACCAGCTCGTTCTACTCTCTCTAACTTATGGCAGACCAGCTAGATCTACTGTCTCTATTATATTATGACAGACCAGCTAGATCTAAAGTCTCTATTCTATTCTGACAGACCAGCTAGATATACTGTCTCTATTATATTATGACAAACCAGCTAGATATACTGTCTCTTTTATATTATGACAGATCAGCTAGATCTACTGCCTCTAATTATATTATGACAGACCAGCTAGATCTACTGTCTCTATTATATAATGACAGACCAGCTAGATCTACTGTCTCTATTATATAATGACAGTCCAGCTAGATCTACTGTCTCCATTATATTATGACAGATCAACTAGATCTACTGCCTCTATTATATTATGACAGACCAGCTCGATGTACTGTCTCTATTCTATTCTGACAGACCAGCTAGATATACTGTCTCTATTATATTATGACAGACCAGCTAGATATACTGTCTCTATTAACTTATGGCAGACCAGCTAGATCTACTCTGTCTATTAATTAATGGCAGACCAGCTAGATCTACTGTCTCCATTATATTATGACAGACCAGCTAGATATACTGTCTCTATTATATTATGACAGACCAGCTCGATGTACTGTCTCTATTCTATTCTGACAGACCAGCTAGATCTACTGTCTCTATTATATTATGACAGATCAGCTAGATCTACTGCCTCTATTATATTATGACAGACCAGCTAGATCTATTGTCTCTATTATATAATGACAGTCCAGCTAGATCTACTGTCTCCATTATATTATGACAGATCAACTATATATACTGTCTCAATTATATTATGAAAAGACCAGCTAGATCTGCTGTCTCTATTATATTATGACAGACCAGCTAGATCTACTTTCTCTGTCTCTATTATATTTTGTCAGACCAGCTAGATCTACTGTCTCTATTATATTATGACAGACCAGCTAGATCTACTGTCTCTTATAGTATCAAACAACCAGCTATAGTACCAAACAACCAGCTATAGTATCAAACAACCAGCAATAGTATCGTACTACAATCGATAGTATAAACAACCAGCCTAAGTATCAAACAACCAGCTATAGTATCAAACCTCAAATAAACAACCAGCTATAGTACCAAACAACCAGCTATAGTACCAAACAACCAGCTATAGTACCAAACAACCAGCTATAGTACCAAACAACCAGCTATAGTACCAAACAACCAGCTATAGTACCAAACAACCAGCTATAGTACCAAACAACCAGCTATAGTACCAAACAACCAGCTATAGTACCAAACAACCAGCTATAGTACCAAACAACCAGCTATAGTACCAAACAACCAGCTATAGTACCAAACAACCAGCTATAGTACCAAACAACCAGCTATAGTACCAAACAACCAGCTATAGTACCAAACAACCAGCTATAGTACCAAACAACCAGCTATAGTACCAAACAACCAGCTATAGTACCAAACAACCAGCTATAGTACCAAACAACCAGCTATAGTACCAAACAACCAGCTATAGTACCAAACAACCAGCTATAGTACCAAACAAACCAGCTATAGTATCAAACAACCAGCTATAGAACCAAACAACCAGCTATAGTATCAAACTTCCAATAAACAACCAGCTATAGTATCAAACAACCAGCTATAGTATCAAACAACCAGCCATAGTATCAAACAACCAGCTATAGAACCATACATCCAGCTATAGTACCAAAAAACAGCTATCGTACCCAAACAACCAGCTATAGTACCAAACCTCCAATAACCAACCAGGTATATTATCAAACAACCTGTTATAGTATCAAACAACTAGCTATTGTATCAAACAACCAGCTATAGTACCAAACATCCAGCTATAGTACCAAACATCCAGCTATAGTACCAAACAAACCAGCTATAGTTACAAACAACCAGCCATAGTATCAAACAACCAGCCATAGTATCAAACAACAGTCTATAGTATCAAACAACCAGCCATAGTATCAAACAACCAGCTATAGTACCAAACAACCAGCTATAGTACCAAACAACCAGCTATAGTACCAAACAACCAGCTATAGTACCAAACAACCAGCTATAGTACCAAACAACCAGCTATAGTACCAAACAACCAGCTATAGAACCATACATCCAGCAATAGTACCAAAAAACAGCTATCGTACCAAACAACCAGCTATAGTACCAAACAACCTGTTATAGTATCTAACAACCAGCTATTGTATCAAACAACCAGCTATAGTACCAAACAACCAGCTATAGTAACAAACAACCAGCTATAGTACAAAACCTCCAATAAACAACCAGGTATAGTATCAAACAACCTGTTATAGTATCAAACAACTAGCTATTGTATCAAACATCCAGCTATAGTACCAAACAACCAGCTATAGTACCAAACAACCAGCTATAGTACCAAACAACCAGCTATAGTACCAAACAACCAGCTATAGTACCAAACCTCCAATAAACAACCAGGTATAGTATCAAACATCCAGCTATAGTATCAAACAACCAGCTATAGTATCAAACAACCAGCCATAGTATCAAACAACCAGCCATAGTATCAAACAACAGTCTATAGTATCAAACAACCAGCCATAGTATCAAACAACCAGCCATAGTATCAAACAACAGTCTATAGTATCAAACAACAATCTATAGTACCAAACAACCAGCTATAGTATCAAACAACAATCTATAGTACCAAACAACCAGCTATAGTACCAAACAACCAGCTATAGTATCAAACAACCAGCTATAGTATCAAACAACCAGCTATAGTATCAAACAACCAGCTATAGTATCAAACAACCAGCTATAGTATCAAACAACCTGTTATAGTATCAAACAACCAGCTATAGTATCAAACAACCAGCTATAGTATCAAACCTCCAATAAACAACCAGCTATAGTATCAAACAACCAGCTATAGTATCAAACAACCAGCTATAGTATCAAACAACCAGCTATAGTATCAAACCTCCAATAAACAACCAGCTATAGTTTCAAACAACCAGCTATAGTACCAAACAACCAGCTATAGTATCAAACAACCAGCTATAGTATCAAACAACCAGCTATAGATTCAAACAACCAGCTATAGTATCAAACAACAAGCTATAGTATCAAACAACCAGCTATAGTATCAAACAACCAGCTATAGTATCAAACAACCTGTTATAGTATCAAACAACCAGCTATAGTATCAAACAACCAGCTATAGTATCAAACAACCAGCTATAGTATCAAACCTCCAATAAACAACCAGCTATAGTATCAAACAACCAGCTATAGTATCAAACAACCAGCTATAGTATCAAACCTCCAATAAACAACCAGCTATAGTTTCAAACAACCAGCTATAGTACCAAACAACCAGCTATAGTATCAAACAACCAGCTATAGTATCAAACAACCAGCTATAGATTCAAACAACCAGCTATAGTATCAAACAACAAGCTATAGTATCAAACAACCAGCTATAGTATCAAACAACCAGCTATAGTATCAAACCTCCAATAAACCAGCTATAGTTTCAAACAACCAGCTATAGTACCAAACAACCAGCTATAGTATTAAACCTCCTGCGATCTTTTCAAACCTCCAATAAACAACCAGCTATAGTATTAAACAACCAGCTATAGTATCAAACAACCAGCTATAGTATCAAACAACCAGCTATAGTATCAAACAACCAGCTATAGTATCAAACAACCAGCTGTAGTCCAAACAACCAGCTAAGGTACCAAACAACCAGATATAGAATTACACCTCCTGCGATCTTATCAAACCTCCGATAAACAACCAGCTATAGTATCAAACAACCAGCTATATTATCAAACAACCAGCTATATTATCAAACAACCTGTTATAGTAGCAAACAACCAGCTATAGTACCAAACAACCAGCTATACTATCAAACAACCAGCTATAACATCAAACAACCAGCTATAGTACCAAACAACAAGTTATAGTATCAAACGACCAGCTATAGTATCACACAACCAGCTATAGTACCAAACAACCAGATATAGTATTAAACCTCCTGCGATCGTATTAAACCTCCAATAAACAACCAGCTGTAGTATCAAACAACCAGCTGTAGTATCAAACAACCAGCTGTAGTATCAAACAACCAGCTATAGTATCAAACAACCAGCTATAGTATCAAACAACCAGCTATAGTACAAAACCTCCAATAAACAACCAGGTATAGTATCAAACAACCTGTTATAGTATCAAACAACTAGCTATTGTATCAAACATCCAGCTATAGTACCAAACAACCAGCTATAGTACCAAACAACCAGCTATAGTACCAAACAACCAGCTATAGTACCAAACCTCCAATAAACAACCAGGTATAGTATCAAACATCCAGCTATAGTATCAAACAACCAGCTATAGTATCAAACAACCAGCCATAGTATCAAACAACCAGCCATAGTATCAAACAACCAGCCATAGTATCAAACAACAGTCTATAGTATCAAACAACAATCTATAGTACCAAACAACCAGCTATAGTATCAAACAACAATCTATAGTACCAAACAACCAGCTATAGTACCAAACAACCAGCTATAGTATCAAACAACCAGCTATAGTATCAAACAACCAGCTATAGTATCAAACAACCAGCTATAGTATCAAACAACCAGCTATAGTATCAAACCTCCAATAAACAACCAGCTATAGTATCAAACAACCAGCTATAGTATCAAACAACCAGCTATAGTATCAAACAACCAGCTATAGTATCAAACAACCAGCTATAGTATCAAACCTCCAATAAACAACCAGCTATAGTTTCAAACAACCAGCTATAGTACCAAACAACCAGCTATAGTATCAAACAACCAGCTATAGTATCAAACAACCAGCTATAGATTCAAACAACAAGCTATAGTATCAAACAACAAGCTATAGTATCAAACAACCAGCTATAGTATCAAACAACCAGCTATAGTATCAAACAACCAGCTATAGTATCAAACCTCCAATAAACCAGCTATAGTTTCAAACAACCAGCTATAGTACCAAACAACCAGCTATAGTATTAAACCTCCTGCGATCTTTTCAAACCTCCAATAAACAACCAGCTATAGTATTAAACAACCAGCTATAGTATCAAACAACCAGATATAGTATCAAACAACCAGCAAAAGTATCAAACAACCAGCTATAGTATCAAACAACCAGCTATAGTATCAACCAATCAGCTATAGTATCAAACAACCAGCTATAGTACCAAACAACCAGCTATAGTATCAAACAACCAGCTATAGTATCAAACAACCAGCTGTAGTCCAAACAACCAGCTAAGGTACCAAACAACCAGATATAGTATTACACCTCCTGCGATCTTATCAAACCTCCGATAAACAACCAGCTATAGTATCAAACAACCAGCTATATTATCAAACAACCAGCTATATTATCAAACAACCTGTTATAGTAGCAAACAACCAGCTATAGTACCAAACAACCAGCTATAGTATCAAACAACCAGCTATACTATCAAACAACCAGCTATACTATCAAACAACCAGCTATAGTACCAAACAACAAGTTATAGTATCAAACGACCAGCTATAGTATCACACAACCAGCTATAGTACCAAACAACCAGATATAGTATTAAACCTCCTGCGATCGTATTAAACCTCCAATAAACAACCAGCTGTAGTATCAAACAACCAGCTGTAGTATCAAACAACCAGCTATAGTATCAAACAACCAGCTATAGTATCAAACAACCAGCTATAGTACAAAACCTCCAATAAACAACCAGGTATAGTATCAAACAACCTGTTATAGTATCAAACAACTAGCTATTGTATCAAACATCCAGCTATAGTACCAAACATCCAGCTATAGTATCAAACAACCAGCCATAGTATCAAACAACAGTCTATAGTATCAAACAACCAGCCATAGTATCAAACAACAGTCTATAGTACCAAACAACAGTCTATAGTACCAAACAACCAGCTAAAGTACCAAACAACCAGCTAAAGTATCAAACAACCTGTTATAGTATCAAACAACCAGCTATTGTACCAAACAACCAGCTATCGTACCAAACCTCCAATAAACAACCAGGTATAGTATCAAACAACCAGCTATAGTATCAAACAACCAGCCATAGTATCAAACAACCAGCCATAGTATCAAACAACAGTCTATAGTATCAAACAACCAGCCATAGTATCAAACAACCAGCCATAGTATCAAACAACAGTCTATAGTATCAAACAACCAGCTATAGTTCCAAACAACCAGCTATAGTATCAAACAATAATCTATAGTATCAAACAATAATCTATAGTATAAAACAATAATCTATAGTATCAAACAACCAGCTATAGTACCAACCAATCAGCTATAGTACCAACCAATCAGCTATAGTACCAAACAACCAGCTATAGTACCAACCAATCAGCTATAGTATCAAACAACCAGCTATAGTATCAAACAACCAGCTATAGTATCAAACAACCAGCTATAGTACCTAACAACCAGCTATACTACCAAACAACCAGCTATACTACCAAACAACCAGCTATAGTACCAAACAAACAGCTATAGTATCAAACCTCCTGCGATCGTATTAAACCTCCAATAAACAACCAGCTATAGTATCAAACAACCAGCCATAGTATCAAACAACCAGCCATAGTATCAAACAACCAGCCATAGTATCAAACAACAGTCTATAGTATCAAACAACCAGCCATAGTATCAAACAACAGTCTATAGTATCAAACAACAGTCTATAGTATCAAACAACCAGCCATAGTATCAAACAACAGTCTATAGTACCAAACAACCAGCTAAAGTACCAAACAACCAGCTAAAGTACCAAACAACCAGCTAAAGTACCAAACAACCAGCTAAAGTACCAAACAACCAGCTAAAGTACCAAACAACCAGCTATAGTATCAAACAACCAGCTATAGTACCAAACCTCCAATAAACAACCAGCTATAGTATCAAACAACCAGCTATAGTATCAAACAACCAGCTATAGTTCCAAACAACCAGCTATAGTATCAAACAACAATCTATAGTACCAAACAACCAGCTATAGTATCAAACAACCAGCTATAGTATCAAACAACCAGCTATAGTATCAAACAACCAGCTATAGTATCAAACCTCCAATAAACAACCAGCTATAGTATTAAACCTCCTGCAATCTTTTCAAACCTCCAATAAACAACCAGCTATAGTATCAAACAACCAGCTATAGTATCAAACAACCAGCTATAGTATCAAACAACAGTCTATAGTATCAAACAACAGTCTATAGTACCAACCAATCAGCCATAGTATCAAACAACAGTCTATAGTATCAAACAACCAGCTAAGGTACCAAACAACCAGCTAAAGTACCAAACAACCAGCTAAAGTACCAAACAACCAGCTATAGTATCAAACAACCAGCTATAGTACCAAACCTCCAATAAACAACCAGCTATAGTATCAAACAACCAGCTATAGTTCCAAACAACCAGCTATAGTATCAAACAACAATCTATAGTACCAAACAACCAGCTATAGTACCAACCAATCAGCTATAGTACCAAACAACCAGCTATAGTATCAAACAACCAGCTATAGTATCAAACAACCAGCTATAGTATCAAACAACCAGCTATAGTATCAAACCTCCAATAAACAACCAGCTATAGTATTAAACCTCCTGCAATCTTTTCAAACCTCCAATAAACAACCAGCTATAGTATCAAACAACCAGCTATAGTATCAAACAACCAGCTATAGTATCAAACAACAGTCTATAGTACCAAACAACCAGCTATAGTACCAACCAATCAGCTATAGTATCAAACAACCAGCTATAGTATCAAACAACCAGCTATAGTATCAAACAACCAGCTATAGTATCAAACAACCAGCTATAGTATCAAACAACCAGCTATAGTATCAAACAACCAGCTATAGTATCAAACAACCAGCTATAGTATCAAACAACAGCTATAGTATCATATCAAACAACCAGCTATAGTATCAAACAACCAGCTATAGTATCAAACAACCAGCTATAGTATCAAACAACCTGTTATAGTATCAAACAACCAGCTATAGTATCAAACAACCAGCTATAGTATCAAACAACCAGCTATAGTATCAAACCTCCTGCTATAGTATCAAACCTCCAATAAACAACCAGCTATACTATCAAACAACCAGCTATAGTACCAAACAACCAGCTATAGTACCAAACAACCAGCTATAGTATTAAACCTCCTGCGATCTTTTCAAACCTCCAATAAACAACCAGCTATAGTATCAAACAACCAGCTATAGTATCAAACAACCAGCTATAGTATCAAACAACCAGCTATAGTATCAAACAACCAGCTATAGTATCAAACAACCAGCTATAGTACCAACCAACCAGCTATAGTACCAAACAAACAGCTATAGTATCAAACCTCCAATAAACAACCAGCTATAGTATCAAACAACCAGCTATAGTATTAAACCTCCTGCGATCTTATCAAACCTCCAATAAACAACCAGCTATAGTATCAAACAACAATCGATAGTACCAAACATCCAGCTATAGTATCAAACGACCAGCTATAGTATCAAACAACCAGCTATAGTATCAAACAACCAGCTATAGTATCAAACAACAATCGATAGTACCAAACATCCAGCTATAGTATCAAACGACCAGCTATAGTATCAAACAACCAGCTATAGTATCAAACAACCAGCTATAGTATCAAACAACCAGCTATAGTATCAAACCTCCAATAAACAACCAGCTATAGTATCAAACCTCCAATAAACAACCAGCTATAGTACCAAACAACCAGCTATAGTACCAAACAACCAGCTATAGAATCAAACAACCAGCTATAGAATCAAACAACCAGCTATAGTACCAAACAACCAGCTTTAGTACCAAACAACCAGCTATAGTACCAAACAGCCAGCTATAGTATCAAACAACCAGCTATAGTATCAAACAAACCGCTATAGTTTCAAACAACCAGCTGTAGTACCAAACAACCAGCTAAGGTACCAAACAACCAGATATAGTATTACACCTCCTGCGATCTTATCAAACCTCCGATAAACAACCAGCTATAGTATTAAACAACCAGCTATAGTATCAAACAACCAGCTATATTATCAAACAACCTGTTATAGTAGCAAACAACCAGCTATAGTACCAAACAACCAGCTAATCTATCAAACAACCAGCTATAGTACCAAACAACCAGCTATACTACCAAACAACCAGCTATAGTATCAAACAACCAGCTATAGTATCAAACAACCAGCTATAGTATCAAACAACCAGCTATAGTATCAAACAACCAGCTATAGTATCAAACAACCAGCTATAGTATCAAACAACCAGCTATACTACCAAACAACCAGCTATACTACCAAACAACCAGCTATACTACCAAACAACCAGCTATAGTACCAAACAACCAGCTATAGTACCAAACACCAGCTATAGTACCAAACAACCAGTTATAGTACCAAACAACCAGTTATAGTATTAAACCTCCTGCGATCGTATTAAACCTCCAATAAACAACCAGCTGTAGTATCAAACAACCAGCTATAGTACCAAACAACCAGCTATACTACCAAACAACCAGCTATAACATCAAACAACCAGCTATAGTACCAAACAACCAGTTATAGTACCAAACAACCAGTTATAGTATTAAACCTCCAATAAACAACCAGCTATAGTATCAAACAACCAGCGATAGTACCAAACAACCAGCTATAGTATCAAACAACCAGCTATAGTATCAAACAACCAGCTATAGTATCAAACAACCAGCTATACTACCAAACAACCAGCTATAGTATCAAACAACCAGCTATAGTATCAAACAACCAGCTATAGTACCAAACAACCAGATATAGTATTAAACCTCCTGCGATCGTATTAAACCTCTAATAAACAACCAGCTGTAGTATCAAACAACCAGCTATAGTATCAAACAACCAGCTATAGTATCAAACAACCAGCTATAGTATCAAACAACCAGCTATAGTACCAAACAACCAGATATAGTATTAAACCTCCTGCGATCGTATTAAACCTCTAATAAACAACCAGCTGTAGTATCAAACAACCAGCTATAGTATCAAACAACCTGCTATAGTATCAAACAACCAGCTATAGTATCAAACAACCAGCTATACTACCAAACAACCAGCTATAGTATCAAACAACCAGCTATACTACCAAACAACCAGCTATAGTACCAAACAACCAGCTATAGTACCAAACAACCAGCTATAGTACCAAACAACCAGCTATAGTACCAAACAACCAGCTATAGTACCAAACAACCAGCTATAGTACCAAACAACCAGCTATAGTACCAAACAACCAGCTATAGTACCAAACAACCAGCTATAGTACCAAACAACCAGCTAAGGTACCAAACAACCAGCTAAGGTACCAAACAACCAGCTATAGTATGAAACAACCAGCTATAGTATCAAACAACCAGCTATAGTATCAAACCTCCAATAAACAACCAGCTATAGTATTAAACCTCCTGCGATCGTATTAAACCTCTAATAAACAACCAGCTGTAGTATCAAACAACCAGCTGTAGTATCAAACAACCAGCTATAGTATCAAACAACCAGCTATAGTATCAAACAACCAGCTATAGTATCACACCTCCAATAAACAACAAGGCATAGTAACAAACAACCAGCTAAGGTACCAAACAACCAGCTATAGTATCAAACCTCCAATAAACAACCAGCTATAGTATCAAACCTCCAATAAACAACCAGCTATAGTATCAAACAACCAGCTATAATATCAAACAACCAGCTATAGTACCAAACAATCAGCTATAGTGTCAACTCCAATAAACAACCAGCTATAGTATCAAACAACCAGCTATAGTACCAAACAATCAGCTATAGTGTCAACTCCAATAAACAACCAGCTATAGTATCAAACAACCAGCTATAGTATCAAACAACCAGCTATAGTATCAAACAACCAGCTATAGTATCAAACAACCAGCTATAGTATCAAACAACCAGCTATAGTATCAAACAACCAGCTATAGTATCAAACAACCAGCTATAGTATCAAACAACCAGCTATAGTATCAAACAACCAGCTATAGTATCAAACAACCAGCTATAGTATCAAACAACCAGCTATAGTATCAAACAACCAGCTATAGTATCAAACAACCAGCTATAGTATCAAACAACCAGCTATAGTATCAAACAACCAGCTATAGTACCAAACAACCAGCTATAGTACCAAACAACCAGCTATAGTACCAAACAACCAGCTAAGGTATGAAACAACCAGCTATAGTATCACACCTCCAATAAACAACCAGCTATAGTATCAAACAACCAGCTATAGTATCAAACCTCCAATAAACAACCAGCTATAGTATCAAACCTCCTGCTATAGTATCAAACCTCCAATAAACAACCAGCTATAGTACCAAACAACCAGCTATAGTATCAAACAACCAGCTATAGTATCAAACAACCAGCTATAGTATCAAACAACCAGCTATAGTATCAAACAACCAGCTATAGTATCAAACAACCAGCTATAGTACCAAACAACCAGCTATAGTATCAAACAACCAGCCAAAGTACCAAACAACCAGATATAGTATTAAACCTCCTGCGATCGTATTAAACCTCTAATAAACAACCAGCTATAGTATCAAACAACCAGCTATAGTATCAAACAACCAGCTATAGTATCAAACAACCAGCTATAGTATCAAACAACCAGCTATAGTACCAAACAACCAGATATAGTATTAAACCTCCTGCGATCGTATTAAACCTCTAATAAACAACCAGCTGTAGTATCAAACAACCAGCTATAGTATCAAACAACCAGCTATACTACCAAACAACCAGCTATACTACCAAACAACCAGCTATAGTATCAAACAACCAGCTATACTACCAAACAACCAGCTATAGTATCAAACAACCAGCTATACTACCAAACAACCAGCTATAGTATCAAACAACCAGCTATAGTATCAAACAACCAGCTATAGTACCAAACAATCAGCTATAGTATCAAACCTCCAATAAACAACCAGCTATAGTATCAAACAACCAGCTATAATATCAAACAACCAGCTATAGTACCAAACAATCAGCTATAGTGTCAACTCCAATAAACAACCAGCTATAGTATCAAACAACCAGCTATAGTACCAACTCCAATAAACAACCAGCTATAGTATCAAACAACCAGCTATAGTACCAAACAACCAGCGATAGTACCAAACAACCAGCTATAGTACCAAACAACCAGCTATAGTACCAAACAACCAGCTATAGTACCAAACAACCAGCTATAGTACCAAACAACCAGCTATAGTACCAAACAACCAGCTATAGTACCAAACAACCAGCTATAGTATTAAACCTCCTGCGATCGTATTAAACCTCTAATAAACAACCAGCTGTAGTATCAAACAACCAGCTATAGTATCAAACAACCAGCTATAGTATCAAACAACCAGCTATAGTACCAAACAACCAGCTATAGTACCAAACAACCAGCTATAGTACCAAACAACCAGCTATAGTACCAAACAACCAGCTATAGTACCAAACAACCAGCTATAGTACCAAACAACCAGCTATAGTACCAAGCAACCAGTTATAGTATCAAACCTCCAATAAACAACCAGCTATAGTATCAAACCTCCAATAAACAACCAGCTATAGTACCAAACCTGTTATAGTACCAAACAACCTGTTATAGTACCAAACAACCTGTTATAGTACCAAACAACCTGTTATAGTACCAAACAACCAGCTATAGTACCAAGCAACCAGCTATAGTACCAAGCAACCAGCTATAGTACCAAACAATCAGCTATAGTGTCAACTCCAATAAACAACCAGCTATAGTATCAAACAACCAGCTATAGTATTAAACCTCCTGCGATACTATCAAACCTCCAATAAACAACCAGCTATAGTATCAAACAACCAGCTATAGTATCAAACAACCAGCTATAGTATCAAACAACCAGCTATAGTATCAAACCCCCAATAAATAACCAGCTATTGTATCAAACCTCCAATAAACAGCCAGCTATAGTATCAAACCTCCAATAAACAGCCAGCTATAGTATCAAACAACCAGCTATAGTATCAACCAATATCAACACAATTGTATTTCCCATAACAAATGAGCTTGCAACAACAAGCTAACTAGCTGATTTGCCAATAATGTTTCATGCTTTTCGACCTGTCCACAAATTAATATAGTTGTTTCAGAGTATGTTTTCATATTTCAACCTGTGTGTCCTGGTCGCATCTGGTATGGGTGGACAAAATCCACATGCGTGTCCTGATCCATCTGTTATGGGTGGACAAAATCCACATGCGTGCGAGCGGTGGGGTCAACATGTTAGCATAACCTTTTCCGGGATTCACACAGTAAACATTTTCATTCATCTGTCTAGAAATGGACCTTTTGAATTCGTTCTGAAAAACGTTCTCTACACCAGTGTGTCGATTATAGCTATGACAACGTGGATATGGATAAAAGCGTCTGCAAAATGACAAATGTAATTCTAATGTAAACAACCAATTGAAAAGAGCAGGAGGAAGAGGACAGCCATGCCAGTCTTCTGACCCTCTGATGTTGTGATCTGCCTGGTATCTACAGCAGAGAATCTGAATCTGAAATGGCACCCTATTCCCTATGTTCTGCACTACTTTAGACCAGGACAAATGCTACCCTATTCCTTATGTACTACACTACTTTAGACCAGGACCAATGGCACCCTATTCCCTATGTACTGCACTACTTTAGACCAGGACAAATGGCACCCTATTCCCTATGTTCTGCACTACTTTAGACCAGGACCAATGGCACCCTATTCCCTATGTTCTGCACTACTTTAGACCAGGACCAATGGCACCCTATTCCCTATGTACTGCACTACTTTAGACCAGGACCAATGGCACCCTATTCCCTATGTACTGCACGACTTTAGACCAGCACCCATAGTGCACTATATAGAGAATAGGCAGCCCATTTGGACAGAGCCTGTTTAGAGCCTGGTGGTTTGGTATTTAAATGGTTGTTTGACTTTCCCAGGGTCCCTGCGCTACTCTCAGCTCCAATCCCTCTAACGGGGAGAGAGTTTGACAGATGAGGGGCACCCGGAGACCAAGCCATGGAGCCATATAGAGACCAACATAGCCCAGTGGGGGGGTTGAGTGATGAGGCTGTTCTGGGAGAGGGGAGGGGTAGATGCTGAGAGGAGGCTGTCCTACCCTGGGTGGGGTGAGGGGTAGAGGGGAGGCTGTCCTACCCTGGGTGGGGTGAGGGGTAGAGGGGAGGCTGTCCTACCCTGGGTGGGGTGAGGGGTAGAGGGGAGGCTGTCCTGCCCTGGGTGGTGTGAGGGGTAGAGGTGAGGCTGTCCTGGGTGGGTGGGGGTAGAGGTGAGGCTGTCCTGGGAGGGGTGAGGGGTAGAGGTAAGGCTGCCCTGGGTGGGGTGGGGGTAGAGGGGGGGCTGTTCTGCCCTGGGTGGGGTGGGGGTAGAGGGGAGGCTGTCCTGCCCTGGGTGGGGTGAGGGTAGAGGGGAGGCTGTCCTGCCCTGGGTGGGGTGGGGGTAGAGGGGAGGCTGTCCTGCCCTGGGTGGGGTGGGGGTAGAGGGGAGGCTGTCCTGCCCTGGGTGGAGTGAGGGTAGAGGGGAGGCTGTCCTGCCCTGGGTGGGGTGAGGGGCAGTTCAGACATTTAACTCAACCCTAACCTTGAATTCAGACATTTAACTTAACCCTAACTAACCCTGAGTTCAGACATTTAACTAACCATAACTAAACCTAATCCTGAGTTCAGACATCTAACCTAACCCTAACTAACCCTGACTTCAGACATTTAACTCAATCCTAACTTACCCTGAGTTCAGACATTTAATTTAACCCTAACTAACCCTGAGTTCAGACATTTAACTTAATCCTAATTTACCCTGAGTTCAGACATTTAACTAACCATAACTAAACCTAATCCTGAGTTCAGACATCTAACTCAACCCTAACTAACCCTGAGTTCAGACATCTAACTCAAAAATAACTAACCCTGAGTTCAGACATGACCAGCTGGAATGTAGAAAATACAGTTAATCCCAGGACCTAATGGCACCCTATCTCCTGTCTAGTTCACTACTTCTGACCAGGACATAATGGCACCCTATCTCCTATCTAGTTCAGTACTTCTGACCAGACCTCAGGTCATTTGAGACACTACCATTAGAGATCAGCAGGATGTGAATGTATTGTCGTATTATGAATGACTATTTTCATTGACTTGTTGAAGCCACGTCTCGTAACCACTATGAAGAAGCCCTGGTTGTGACGGGGTGGGAAACCTTTCTCTGACTGTTATCAGTGAAGGAGAAGAGCCTGTCCGTGTGCAGATGTCTCCTGCTCCAGTCCTGTACAACTGTGTAGAAGGTACTTCTCCACAAGAGGGCGGTAGAGACTACTGTAAGTCTCACGTGGTAGAAAACAGAGGTTTGTTTTTATCTAAAAAGGAAAGAAATTAGCCACCAACAGAGTCAAATGTATTTAAAAAAAATAGACTTACATTAATGACTGAAGCGCTCAGCATCACACCTGACTGAGGAGTACAGCACCACACCTGTCTGACTGAGGAGTACAGCATCACACCTGTCTGACTGAGGAGTTCAGCATCACACCTGTCTGACTGAGGAGTTCAGCACCACACCTGTCTGACTGAGGAGTTCAGCACCACACCTGTCTGACTGAGGAGTTCAGCACCACACCTGTCTGACTGAGGAGTTCAGCACCACACCTGTCTGACTGAGGAGTTCAGCACCACACCTGTCTGACTGAGGAGTTCAGCACCACACCTGTCTGACTGAGGAGTTCAGCACCACACCTGTCTGACTGAGGCGTTCAGCACCACACCTGTCTGACTGAGGCGTTCAGCACCACACCTGTCTGACTGAGGCGTTCAGCACCACACCTGTCTGACTGAGGCGTTCAGCATCACACCTGTCTGACTGAGGCGTTCAGCATCACACCTGTCTGGACAGCAACATATTGTCTGTAAGGCTGTCTGGTTCACCACTGATTCTGCTTTGATGTGCACAAACTGCACATCTGTGTGCTGCTGGAAATCTTCCTGGTGTTTACAGATGTAGGGTCCTAATTTGAGCAAAAATAATCCTGCAACAACAGTACATGTGAATTATTATGTGGATTATAATTCATTGATATTTTGTAAGAGTTGATACATTTTACATGGCCAACGAAAAGAGGCACTAAACGTGGTTTTAAAGCTGGTTTCATGCAATTCTACACATTTTGCCATGCAGTGTTCTTGCAGTGTTCTTATGCAGTGTTCTTATGCAGTGTTCTTATGCAGTGTTCTTATGCAGTGTTCTTGCAGTGGTCTTATTCAGTGTTGTTGCAGTGTTGTTGCAGTGTTCTCATGAAGTGTTCTTAAGCAGTGTTCTTGCAGCGTTCTTGCAGTGTTCTTATGCAGTGTTCTCATGCAGCGTTCTTATGCAGCGTTCTTATGCAGTGTTCTTATGCATTGTTCTTGCAATGTTCTTATGCAGTGTTCTTGCAGTGGTCTTATTCAGTGTTGTTGCAGTGTTCTTGCAGTGTTCATGAAGTGTTCTTAAGCAGTGTCCGTTATCTGTTTTACTCTATATCTGGTTTTAGTCCTTTAATTATGCACTGAAAACGTTTGACCAGCCCAGTTATCATTTTTTTTTTTATACAAAAATTGTGAGTGGCTGCAAAATGTATATAGAGGAAACACTGATACATTTGCAGGTCAAATACGTTTGGCAGGAGTCTGTCAGCAGGGTTTGTCAGGAACCTGTCAGCAGGGTTTGTCAGGAGCCTGTCTGCAGGGTTTGGCAGGAGCCTGTCTGCAGGGTTTGGCAGGAGCCTGTCTGCAGGGTTTGGCAGGAGTCTGTCAGCAGGGTTTGGCAGGTCTGAGGGAGTGAGCGGTGGGCATGGCTGAGTGAGCGGTGGGGAGGGCTGAGGGAGATGTGGGGAGGGCTGAGGGAGATGTGGGGAGGGCTGAGGGAGATGTGGGGAGGGCTGAGGGAGATGTGGGGAGGGCTGAGGGAGATGTGGGGAGGGCTGAGGGAGATGTGGGGAGGGCTGAGGGAGATGTGGGGAGGGCTGAGGGAGAGGTGGGGAGGGCTGAGGGAGAGGTGGGGAGGGCTGAGGGAGAGGTGAGGAGGGCTGAGGGAGAGGTGGGGAGGGCTGTGGGGAGGGCTGAGGGAGCTGTGGGGAGGACTGAGGGAGCGGTGGGGAGGGCTGAGGGAGCGGTGGGGAGGGCTGAGTGAGCGGTGGGGAGGGCTGAGGGAGAGGTGGGGAGGGCTGATGGAGTGAGCGGTGGGCATGGCTGAGTGAGAGTTGGGGAGGGCTGAGGGACATGTGGGGAGGGCTGAGGGAGAGGTGGGGAGGGCTGAGGGAGAGGTGGGGAGGGCTGGGGAGGGCTGAGGAGGGCTGAGGGAGAGGTGGGGAGGGCTGAGGGAGAGGTGGGGAGGGCTGGGGAGGGCTGAGGAGGGCTGAGGGAGAGGTGGGGAGGGCTGAGGGAGAGGTGGGCTGAGGGAGAGGTGGGGAGGGCTGAGGGATAGGTGAGGAGGGCTGAGGGAGAGGTGGGGAGGGCTGAGGGAGAGGTGGGGAGGGCTGAGGGAGAGGTGAGGAGGGCTGAGGGAGAGGTGAGGAGGGCTGAGGGAGAGGTGGGGAGGGCTGAGGGAGAGGTGGGGAGGGCTGAGGGAGCTGTGGGGAGGGCTGATGGAGTGAGTGTTGAGTACTGTCATTGGTGTTGAGAGAGCACTGCAGCAGGCAGCTGAGTGAAATGTTACAAAATGCAATAAGCATTACTATAATACACCATACTATAACATGCACAGCCCATGTGAGCAGAGTCGTGACAGAAAATAAAATGATTTGAAATTTAGAAAGAGGCGAGATCTACAGATGCAACATGCGTTGTTAACATGCGTTGTTTGAGTAGGATCTTTGATTGCTGACTGGCTCCGTTCAGATTGCAAGGTGGCTGATGTGTACGGTGCGTAACAGGCGCTGGTCTTTCTCTACGCTCGTTTGATCTGAAAGAAAGGTGCCTCGAGTATGTCAACGGAATCAAGACTGTAGACTGTTACTGTTAATGATCCTGCATTATCATTGTCAAACATGACTGGTGTTTAGCCTATATACACTACATTACCAAAATAATGTGGACACTTGCTTGTCCAACATCTCAACATCCCAAAATCATGGGCACTAATATGTAGTTGGTCCCCCCTTTGCTGTTATAACAGCCTCCACTCTTCTGGGAAGGTTTCCCGCTAGATGTTGGAACATTGCTGCTTGGACTTGCTTACATTCAGCCACAAGAGCATTAGTGAGGTCGGGCACTGATGTTGGGTGATTAGGCCTGGCTCACAATCGGCGTTCCAATTCATCCCAAAGGTGTTAGATGGGGTTGAGGTCAGGGCTCTCAAGTTCTTTCAAACCAATCTCGACAAACCATTTCTGTATGGATCTCACTTTATACACAGGGGCATTGTCATGCTGAAACAGGAAAGAGCTTTCCCCAAACTGTTGCCACAAAGTTGGAAGCATAGAATCATCTAGAATGTCATTGTATGCTGTTGCGTTAAGATTTCCCTTCACTGGAACTAAGGGGCTTAGCCCAAACCATGAAAAAACAGCCCCAGACCATTATTCCTCATCCACCAAACTTTACAGTTGGCACTATTCATAGGGGCAGGTAGCAATCTCCTGGCATCCGTCAAACCCAGATTCGTCTGTCAGACTGCCAGATGGTGAAGCGTGATTCATCCCTCCTGAGAACGCGTTTCCACTGCTCCAGAGTCCAATGTCGGAGATCTTTACACCACTCCAGCCAACATTTGGCTTTGCGCATGGTGATCTTAGGCTTGTGTGCTGCTACTCTGCCATGGAAAACTATTTCATTAAGCTCCCGACGAACATTTCTTGTGACTAATATCGAGACTATTTCATAATAATGTTTTCTGAAAAAAACATATGCCTAAACCATTCACTATGAATCACTTCTATAGTTCCGATTAAATCATTTGGTGTGATGAACCATTAACAAAGTGAGAACTCCAGAGATCAAGGTTAACCAGTTGTATTTAGATTGTCAATATGTTGAGACACTTATTGGATAAATGTGGCAACTGTCATGTGCCTTTTACTGAGAAGTGATTTACTTCAGTCCACTCTACCGTAAATGCCTGATTGGTGGAGTGCTGCAGAGATGGTTGTCCTTCTGGGAGGTTCTCCTATCTCCACAGAAAACCTCTGTACCTCTGTTAGGGTGACCATCGGGTTCTTGGTCACCTCCCTGACCAAGGACTTTCTCCCAATTGTTTCGTTTTGCCGGGCAGCCAGCTCTAGGAAGAGTCTTGGTGGTTCCAAACTTCCAGTTAAAAATAATGGAGGCCACTGTGTTCAGCGGGACCTTCAATGCAGGTACTTTTCCTCAGATCTCTGTCTCGAAAAAAATCCTGTCTCGGAGTTCTAGGAACAATTACTTCGACCTCATGGCTTGGATTTTGCTCTGATGTGTACTGTCAACTGTGGGACCTTATATAGAGAGATGTGTACCTTTCCAAATCATGTCCAATCAATTGCATTTATCACAGGTGGACTCCAATCAAGTTGTAGAAACATCTCAAGGATAATCAATGGAAACCTAATCAATGGAAACAATTTAGAGTCTCATAGCAACAGGTCTGAATAAATATTTAAATAAGGCATTTCTGTGTTTTTAAAATAAGGCTGTAACGTAACAAAATGTGTAAAAAGAGAAGGTGTCTGAATACTTTCCGAAGGCACTGTACTGTATGTAATGTTGATTAGTTTATTAAATAAAGATTAGACAGTGTTATGTTCCCCAGCAACAAAAACAAAAATGTCACTCAAACAGAACCAACGGTCACTTACAATAACCAAAACGAAAGAGGTGGGGTTTTAGGAGGGGTTCTTAAAGACATTCATGCGGGAAAGTTGTATAGGGACCTTAAAAGACACCTACTAAATGTAGGTTAGACTGGGAGACAGACAGAGATTAGATAGGGAGACAGACAGAGATTAGACAGAGACACAGACATGGATTAGACTGGGGGACACAGATTAGACAGACAGAGATTAGACAGGGAGACACAGAGATTAGACAGGGAGACACAGAGATTAGACAGGGAGACACAGAGATTAGACAGGGAGACACAGAGATTAGACAGGGAGACACAGAGATTAGACAGGGAGACACAGAGATTAGACAGGGAGACACAGAGATTAGACAGGGAGACAGACGGAGATTAGACAAGGAGACACAGAGATTAGACAGGACAGGGAGACAGACAGAGATTAGGCAGGGAGACACAGAGATTAGACAGGACAGGGAGACAGACAGAGATTAGGCAGGGAGACAGACAGAGATTAGGCAGGGAGACACAGAGATTAGACAGGGAGACACAGATATTAGACAGACAGACAAAATGATACATGTGACACAAATGATTCTTATTTCCCAGCCCAGGAATAGAATAAATTCAAAGATGACATGTATGAAGTCACACTCTCAATCATCCAATGAGAAGTCAATGTAGCAGACATATCCTGCTCAAACTAATTCTGATAATGAGATTATCCCCAAATGGTTATGGTGAATACATCAGAGGTCATGGAAAGGCACATGTAGGGTTGAGTCCCAAAATGGCAACCTCTGATATTGGCAGAAAGCTTACATTCTTGGTTTATGTATGTGGGGCGAGGGGAGTGTACGTATGGGGGGGGGGGGGGGGGGCAGGAGGTGGGGTGTGTGTGTGTGTGTGTGTGTGTGTATGTGTGGGGGCGGGGGGGGGTATGTAGGGGGGGGGGGGGGTATGTATGTGTGGGGGCGGAGGGAGGGGGTGTATGTATGTGTGGGGGGCAGGGGGGGGGGTGTATGTATGTGTGTCTTGACCGATTAACACACACTAGTCTGTGCTGAGATTTCCTCCTGACCGATCGCTAGTCTGTGCTGAGATTTCCTCCTGACCAATCGCTAGTCTGTGCTGAGATTTCCTCCTGACCGATCGCTAGTCTGTGCTGAGATTTCCTCCTGGATTTAAATGGCAATTTTTTGGGTTTATTTTTCACTTGGTCAGCCATTTCTCTCCTTCTCCTGAGTAATCCTCTGCACTGCAGTTTCAAGATATCATCAAAATAAAAAATAGTCTTATTTTACCACCATGCCTATCTGTGGGGATGAGTTTGTTGTGTGTGTGTGTGTGTGTCTGTGGCACATCAGACAGAGGAGTGTCACAGGAATTTCAGATTTTCTCTGTACAATCCTGCTGGAATATAAACTGATGGTAAACAAGTAGTGTTATGTACAGTACATTTGAATATAAGATGCAAATACTCAACCACTGAGAACGTGATGGAATCAGAGGTCCACACCCAAGCCTAACCCGCTAATATCGGCTAAATGTTATAGCCTGCTAATGTCGGCTAAATGTTATAGCCTGCTAATGTCGGCTAAATGTTATAGCCCGCTAATATCGGCTAAATGTTATAGCCTGCTAATGTTGGCTATATGTGATCAAATATGAGGCCTACACCCAGCCCTAAAGGCCTGTAACCTAGTGTATTTAGTAGACCTATAACCTAGTGTATTTAGTAGGCCTGTAACCTAGTTTATTTAGTAGGCCTATAACCTAGTTCACACATTTAAAAAATGACTTAATAAGAATGGTAGACTATAAAATGCGGCGTGGTATGTGTTCATGATGAATATTTAATTAAAGAAAGCAATGAACACTGAATACAAACTATACAAAAACAATAAACAAATAACGACCGTGAAGCTAATTAAAACACAAGCAATCAACATAGACAATCACCCACAAACAAACAGGCTACCTAAATATGGTTCCCAATCAGAGACAATGACTAACACCTGCCTCTGATTGAAAACCATATCAGGCCCAAACACAGAAACAGACAAACTAGACATCCAACATAGAATGCCCACTCAGATCACACCCTGACCAAACAAAACATAGTTTGCTTTGTATGTTTCTATGGTCAGGGTGTGACAGTTATGAACATGGGAAGTTGTTAAAAAACAAATTAGGCACATTTGGGCAGTTTTGATACAACATTTTGAACAGAAATGCAATGGTTCATTGGATCAGTCACTTTGCACATACACTGCTACCATTTAGTGGCCAAAATCTAAATTGCACCTGGGATGGAATAATACATTACGGCCTTTCTCTTGCATTTCAAAGATGATAGTACAAAAAAATACAGAAGAACGGTTGTTTTTAATTTGTTTTACCTTTTACCAGATCTAATGTGTTATATTCTACTACATTCCTTTCACATTTCCACAAACTTCAGTGTTTCCTTTCAAGTGGTACCAAGAGTATGCATATCCTTGGTACAGGGCCTGAGCTACAAGCAGTTAGATTTGGGTATGTAATTTTATGGGAAAATGTAATAAAAGGGGCGGATCCTCCTTAAAACAATCCTAACCTTCTCTTATTAGATTAATTAAGATCTCCATTAGCCAATGGCGACAGCTAGTATTATTGACGAATTAATATAAACATCATTTGACATGTTTCTATGAACTTTGCGGATACAATTTTGATTTTTTTGTCTGCCTGTTGTGACTGCGTTTGAGCCTGTGGATTACTGAAGAAAACGCGTGAACAAAACTGAGGTTTTCAGATATAAAGAGAGACTTTATCGAACAAAAGGAACATTTATTGAATAAATGAATGTCTTCTGAGTGCAACCATATGAAGATCATCAAAGGTAAGGGATTAATTTTACTTCTATTTCTGACTTGTGTAACTCTTCTACTTGGCTGGTTACTGTTGGTAATGATTTGTCTGCTAGGCTATGTTCTCAAATAATTGTAAGGTATGCTTTCGCCATAAAGCATTTTTTAAATCTGATACCATGGTTGGATTCACAAGAAGTTAATCTTTAAACATATGTTTAATAGTTGTATTTTTTCTGAATTTTTATAATGAGCATTTCTGTATTTGAATTTGGCGCTCTGCAATCTCACTGGATGTTGGACAGGTGGGACGGTTTGGTCGGTGTAGGCCGTCATTGTAAATAAGAATTTTCTCTTAAACTGACTTGCCTAGTTAAATAAAATAAAAACTGTGATTACCTTTGTGCAGAGGAAGGAAGTGAAGTCTCCTCCCTGAAAATGGAAACTCTAAGCCAAAAACCCATATTTATCATGACCAAAAAAGTACATTTTTGTTTTCCTACATTTTTTAC
>NW_022262557.1:0-54954 GCF_002021735.2 Oncorhynchus kisutch
ACCGTAATACCCTGTATATAGCCTCCACATTGACTCTGTACCGCGTACACCCTGTATATAGCCTCCACATTGACTCTGTACGGTACCCCTGTATATAGCCGCCCCACATTGACTCTGACCGGATACCACCTGTATATAGCCTCCACATTGACTTCTGTACCGGTACCCCCTGTATATAGCCTCCACATTGACTCTGTACCGGTACCCCCTGTATATAGCTCAACATTGACTCTGTACCAGTACCCCCTGTATATAGCTCCACATTGACTCTGTACCGTCACCCTGTATATAGCCTCCACATTGACTCTGTACCGTAATACCCTGTATATAGCCTCCACATTGACTCTGTACCGGTACCCCCTGTATATAGCCTCCACATTGACTCTGTACCGTACTACCCTGTATATAGCCTCCACATTGACTCTGTACCGGTACCCCCTGTATATAGCCTCCACATTGACTCTGTACCATAACACCCCTGTATATAGCCTCCACATTGACTCTGTACCAGTACCCCCCTGTATATAGCCTCCACATTGACTCAGTACCGTAATACCCTGTATATAGCCTCCACATTGACTTCTGTACCGTAATACCCTGTATATAGCCTCCACATTGACTCTGCCTTACCGGTACCCCCTGTATATAGCCCTCCACATTGACTCGTGTACCATAACACCCTGTATATAGCCTCCACATTGACTCTGTACCAGTACCCCCCTGGTATATAGCCTCCACATTGACTCAGTACCGTATACCCTGTATATAGCCTCCACATTGACTCAGTACCGTAATACCCTGTATTATAGCCTCCACATTGACTCTGTACCGTAATACCCTGTATATAGCCTCCACATTGACTCTGTACCGTAATACCCTGTATATAGCCTCCACATTGACTCTGTACCGTAATACCTGTATATAGCCTCCACATTGACTCTGTACCGTAATACCCTGTATATAGCCTCCACATTGACTCTGTACCCGTCAATACCCTGTATATAGCCTCCACATTGACTCGTACCGCGTACCACCTGTATTATAGCCTCACATTGACTCTGTACCGTAACACCCTGTATATAGCCTCCACATTGACTCTGTACCGTAACACCCTGTGTATAGCCTCCACATGACTCTGTACCGTAATACCCTGTATATAGCCTCCACATTGACTCTGTACCGGTACCACCTGTATATAGCCTCCCACATTGACTCTGTACCGTAACACCCTGTTATATAGCCTCCACATTGACTCTGTACCGTAATACCCTGATATAGCCTCCACATTGACTCTGTACCGTAATACCCTGTATATAGCCTCCACATTGACTCTGTACCGTAACACCCTGTATATAGCCTCCACATTGACTCTGTACCGGTACCCCCTGTATATAGCCTCCACATTGACTCTGTACCGGGTACCCCCCTGTGTATAGCTCCACATTGACTCTGTACCGTAATACCCTGTATATAGCCTCCACATTGACTCTGTACCGTAATACCCTGTATATAGCCTCCACATGACTCAGTACCGTAATACCCTGTATATAGTCTCCACATTGACTCTGTACCGGTACCCCCTGTATATAGCCTCCACATTGACTCTGTACCGGTACCCCCTGTATATAGCCTCCACATTGACTCTGTACCGGTACCCCCTGTATATAGCCTCCACATTGACTCTGTACCGTAATACCCTGTATATAGCCTCCACATTGACTCTGTACCGGTACCCCCTGTATATAGCCTCCACATTGACTCAGTACCGTAATACCCTGTATATAGCCTCCACATTGACTCTGTACCGTAACACCCTGTATATAGCCTCCACATTGACTCAGTACCGTAATACCCTGTATATAGCCTCCACATTGACTCTGTACCGTAACACCCTGTATATAGCCTCCACATTGACTCAGTACCGTAATACCCTGTATATAGCCTCCACATTGACTCTGTACCGTAATACCCTGTATATAGCCTCCACATTGACTCTGTACCGGTACCCCCTGTATATAGCCTTCCACATTGACTCTGTACCGGTACCCCCTGTATATAGCCTCCACATTGACTCTGTACCGGTACCCCCTGTATATAGCCTCCACATTGACTCTGTACCGGTACCCCCTGTATATAGCCTCCACATTGACTCTGTACCGTAATACCCTGTATATAGCCTCCACATTGACTCTGTACCGTAACACCCTGTATATAGCCTCCACATTGACTCTGTACCGGTACCCCCCTGTATATAGCCTCCACATTGACTCTGTACCGTAACACCCTGTATATAGCCTCCACATTGACTCTGTACCGGTACCCCCTGTATATAGCCTCCACATTGACTCTGTACCGGTACCCCCTGTATATAGCCTCCACATTGACTCTGTACCGGTACCCCCTGTATATAGCCTCCACATTGACTCTGTACCGGTACCCCCTGTATATAGCCTCCACATTGACTCTGTACCGGTACCCCCTGTATATAGCCTCCACATTGACTCTGTACCAGTACCCCCTGTATATAGCCTCCACATTGACTCTGTACCGGTACCCCCTGTATATAGCCTCCACATTGACTCTGTACCGGTACCCCCTGTATATAGCCTCCACATTGACTCTGTACCGGTACCCCCTGTATATAGCCTCCACATTGACTCTGTACCGGTACCCCCTGTATATAGCCTCCACATTGACTCTGTACCGGTACCCCCTGTATATAGCCTCCACATTGACTCTGTACCGGTACCCCCTGTATATAGCCTCCCACATTGACTCTGTACCGGTACCCCCTGTATATAGCCTCCACATTGACTCTGTACCGGTACCCCCTGTATATAGCCTCCACATTGACTCTGTACCGGTACCCCCTGTATATAGCCTCCACATTGACTCTGTACCGTAATACCCTGTATATAGCCTCCACATTGACTCTGTACCGGTACCCCCTGTATATAGTCTCCACATTGACTCTGTACCGTAATACCCTGTATATAGCCTCCACATTGACTCTGTACCGGTTCCCCTTGTATATAGCCTCCACATTGACTCTGTACCGGTTCCCCTTGTATATAGCCTCCACATTGACTCTGTACCGGTACCCCCTGTATATAGCCTCCACATTGACTCTGTACCGGTTCCCCTTGTATATAGCCTCCACATTGACTCTGTACCGTAACACCCTGTATATAGCCTCCACATTGACTCTGTACCGTAATACCCTGTATATAGCCTCCACATTGACTCTGTACCGGTTCCCCTTGTATATAGCCTCCACATTGACTCTGTACCGGTTCCCCTTGTATATAGCCTCCACATTGACTCTGTACCGGTACCCCCTGTATATAGCCTCCACATTGACTCTGTACCGTAATACCCTGTATATAGCCTCCACATTGACTCTGTACCGTAATACCCTGTATATAGCCTCCACATTGACTCTGTACCGTAATACCCTGTATATAGCCTCCACATTGACTCTGTACCGTAATACCCTGTATATAGCCTCCACATTGACTCTGTACCGTAATACCCTGTATATAGCCTCCACATTGACTCTGTACCGTAACACCCTGTATATAGCCTCCACATTGACTCTGTACCGTAATACCCTGTATATAGCCTCCACATTGACTCTGTACCGGTTCCCCTTGTATATAGCCTCCACATTGGCTCTGTACCGGTTCCCCTTGTATATAGCCTCCACATTGACTCTGTACCGGTACCCCCTGTATATAGCCTCCACATTGACTCTGTACCGTAATACCCTGTATATAGCCTCCACATTGACTCTGTACCGTAATACCCTGTATATAGCCTCCACATTGACTCTGTACCGTAATACCCTGTATATAGCCTCCACATTGACTCTGTACCGTAATACCCTGTATATAGCCTCCACATTGACTCTGTACCGTAATACCCTGTATATAGCCTCCACATTGACTCTGTACCGTAATACCCTGTATATAGCCTCCACATTGACTCTGTACCGTAATACCCTGTATATAGCCTCCACATTGACTCTGTACCGTAATACCCTGTATATAGCCTCCACATTGACTCTGTACCGTAACACCCTGTATATAGCCTCCACATTGACTCTGTACCGTAATACCCTGTATATAGCCTCCACATTGACTCTGTACCGTAATACCCTGTATATAGCCTCCACATTGACTCTGTACCGTAATACCCTGTATATAGCCTCCACATTGACTCTGTACCGGTACCCCCTGTATATAGCCTCCACATTGACTCTGTACCGTAATACCCTGTATATAGCCTCCACATTGACTCTGTACCGTAATACCCTGTATATAGCCTCCACATTGACTCTGTACCGTAATACCCTGTATATAGCCTCCACATTGACTCTGTACCGTAACACCCTGTATATAGTCTCCACATTGACTCTGTACCGTAACACCCTGTATATAGCCTCCACATTGACTCTGTACCGTAACACCCTGTATATAGCCTCCACATTGACTCTGTACCGTAACACCCTGTATATAGCCTCCACATTGACTCTGTACTGTAACACCCTGTATATAGCCTCCACATTGTTATTTTACTGCTGCTGTTTAATTATTTGTTACTTTTCTATTTTTTACTTATTAACACTTTTATTTCTTAAAACTTCTTAAAGCATTATTGGTTAAGGGCTTTTACGTAAGCATTTCAAGGTCTACACCTGTTATTTCGGCACTTGTGACAAATAAAAATTGATTTGATTTGGATGATGCACCTACTGGTAAATTCCTCCTGATATTTCCAACGCTTGGATGGTTGGTTAAACCTACCCTTGCAGTTGTCATTCCCCATTTTTTTGATTTTGAGTTGGAAATTCCGCAGTTGTTTGAGACTCTCATTTCAGTAGGAATGTGAATTGCGGTGGGTTGCCCCCTTCCAGGTAGTGGCAGTGCTGGCAGCAGTAACCTATGGGGAGGGGGTCACACTCTGACAATCAGAGAGGGGGCAAATTATTGTGGCCCTGATGGGAAATGGTCACAATGGGGAACCAGTGGGTGTGTGTTTCTGGAGAAGGGTCCTACATCAGCTAGGACTTAACATTGGTTAATCAAATCTCCCCATTCTTGCTGAATTGTGCATACCTTCTCAAAAAGCTACAACTGTATATGCATTCAGACATGAAGTCTTCTGTTGAGGCTCAGGATGGAGCAACTGTTGAACATCTGAGCTTGTCGTTGTTTGTGGGGGAAGGGTGGTGAGTGTATGTGTGTCCTACAACTGTTGCTATGGAGTAATGATGTTAGGGACAGTATAGAATGTATCCTACATCTGTTGCTATGGGGTAATGATGTTATGGGATGTATTGGATGTATTCTACATCTGTTGCTATGGGGTAATGATGTTAGGTACAGTACAGATTGTATCCTACTTCTGTTGCTATGGGGTAATGATGTTATGGGATGTATTGTATGTATCCTACATCTGTTGCTATTGGGTAATGATGTTTGGGACAGTATAGAATGTATTCTACATCTGTTGCTATGGGGTAATGATGTTTGGGACAGTATAGAATGTATTCTACATCTGTTGCTATGGGGTAATGATGTTAGGGACAGTATAGAATGTATTCTACATCTGTTGCTATGGGGTAATGATGTTAGGGACAGTATAGAATGTATCCTACATCTGTTGCTATGGTGTAATGATGTTAGGGACAGTATAGAATGTATTCTACATCTGTTGCTATGGGGTAATGATGTTAGGGACAGTATAGAATGTATTCTACATCTGTTGCTATGGGGTAATGATGTTAGGGACAGTATAGAATGTATTCTACATCTGTTGCTATGGGGTAATGATGTTAGGGACAGTATAGAATGTATTCTACATCTGTTGCTATGGGGAAATGATGTTAGGGACAGTATATAATGTATTCTACATCTGTTGCTATGGGGTAATGATGTTAGGGACAGTATAGAATGTATTCTACATCTGTTGCTATGGGGTAATGATGTTAGGGACAGTATAGAATGTATTCTACATCTGTTGCTATGGGGTAATGATGTTATGGGATGTATTGGATGAATCACAGTAGTTGTTTGCCAACAAATAATAATTGCTTGCCAAAAAAGTTATTTTTTAATACCAATCCCGGTTATAGGTTAAAAAAAATCCTTCGTATGAACTGCCAACGTTATTATTCGTCAATTGTGGAAATAAATGAAGCTATGCAAGTAAAACATTTTTCCTCCCCAATTTTGTGACATCCAATTGCGATCCAATTCTCATCGCTGCAACTCCCTAACGGAAACATTCTGCAGCATTGAAGGTCCCCAAGAACACCGTGTTTTCCATCATTCTTAAATGGAAGAAGTTTGGAACCACCAAGACTCTCCCTAGAGCTGGCCACCCGTTCAAACTGAGCATTCGGGGGAGAAGGGCCTTGGTCAGGGAGGTGACCCAGAATCTGATGATCACTCTGACAGAGCTCCAGAGTTCCTCTATGGAGATGGGAGAACCTTCCAGAAGGACAACCAACTCTGCAGTACTCAGGCCTTTAGGGTAGTGGCAAGACTGAATTCCTGTCGAGCAGATGTTATAATCAGGAACATGTGGGTGATGATGTCAGATGGTACAATCAGGAACATATGGGTGATGATGTCAGATGGTACAATCAGGAACATGTGGGTGATGATGTCAGATGGTATAATCAGGAACATGTGGGTGATGATGTCAGATGGTATAATCAGGAACATGTGGGTGATGATGTCAGATGGTACAATCAGGAACATGTGGGTGATGATGTCAGATGGTACAATCAGGAACATGTGGTTGATGATGTCAGATAACCAGGAACATGTGCGTGATGATGTCAGATAATCAGGAACATGTGGGTGATGATGTCAGATAACCAGGAACATGTGGGTGATGATGTCAGATAACCAGGAACATGTGGGTGATGATGTCAGATAACCAGGAACATGTGGGTGATGATGTCAGATAACCAGGAACATGTGGGTGATGATTTCATCAATACCTTGTTTTGTTAATCAGATCAACTACTATGTAGTATGAGGAGAGGTATTTGGTTGAGCATTATTTCAGCCCCATGCTCATTACAGGAAAATAACACCCTGAATTGTAATGTATTTGACCTAAATGACTTATCCCATGGAATCAGCAGGATATCACTCTCCCCAGGTTGGGAGGAAGGTGGTTACTGTCTGTAGCCAGGCCCAGTCAACAGGTCGGACCCCTGGACAGAATAGAGCAGTGTTACACCCTCTCCTATCCCCATACTGGCTGCACTGTAGAAAGGTTGGGAGGAAGTTAAAGAGGGAAAAAGTAAGATATCTGCCCTACCGTTACATCCTCCCTTGGTACTAGGAGTTCCCCTGCTACAGCACAGTTAGACATGTTTCCACCCAGCCTCAGCTTTGCTTTCAAGTAGTGTTTGTTTTCTTTCAAAATACTCAGATAGCCTGCCTGGAGTGTCAGATGGGTAGGTTTTGGAACTGTTCCATCGATTCTATTTCAACAGGAAAGCTCGATAAGAGCGGCGGCTAAGGTATTGAGGTATTTGAAAGTAAACAATTACTTCTTGAACCCAGGTGGTCGGGTTTCAAGCCAACCTTGACCTGATCCATCTCTGGCAGTCATACACAGCAGCAGCTAGGAGAGGGGGGAAGGAGAGGAGCCTGACCAGGTTTAGTGGGTTGGAGTGCCCCCCCCCATCCCCTTGTAATCATACAATTAGGCTACATGTAGTATCCATATTCATTCAATATAATCACTATGGGTTCGGTAGCCCTGATATGTCGTTTAACTTTTAAAATGTATTAGCCTACCTTTTAACGTGGTATAAACACAACCAGTCATGACTGTAAAAACAATTACAAAACAAAACGCTCATGCAGGCCCTTGATCACGACTATCTGATCTTTTACATTACGCGAAAAAGTCATTGGCCGAAGGCGTCTTCTGTAGGGCAGATTTTTGCTCAGAGCAACGCTCCGTCTGAACATTAAGGAACTTATCTTTCATATCAGCGAGAAATCATTTCCAGAAAACAAAACATTTAATTGATACACACCTTTATGGGATTAGGGTTAGTGTTCCCACATGCCGATATCTCGATGTTACAGCGAGTGTTTACCGAAGACAGAGGGACCACCTGTGCTAATTAGTTATCTAGCATGCTACAAACACCTGTGGTAATTAGTTATCTAGCATGCTCCTAACACCTGTGGTAATTAGCTATCTAGCATGCTACAAACACCTGTGGTAATTAGCCATCTAGCATGCTACAAACACCTGTGGTAATTAGTTATCTAACATGCTCCTAACACCTGTGATAATTAGCTATCTAGCATGCTACAAACACCTGTGGTAATTAGCTATCTAGCATACAACAAACACCTGTGGTAATTAGCTATCTAGCATGCTACAAACACCTGTGGTAATTAACTATCTAGCATGCTACAAACACCTGTGGTAATTAGCTATCTAGCATGCTACAAACACCTGTGGTAATTAGTTATCTAACATGCTCCTAACACCTGTGGTAATTTGTTATCTAACATGCTACAAACACCTGTGGTAATTAGCCATCTACCATGCTACAAACACCTGTGGTAATTAGTTATCTAGCATACTTCAAACACCTGTGGTAATTAGCTATCTATCATGCTCCTAACACTTGTGGTAATTAACTATCTAGCATGCTACAAACACCTGTGGTAATTAGCTATCTAGCATGCTACAAACACCTGTGGTAATTAGTTATCTAACATGCTCCTAACACCTGTGGTAATTTGTTATCTAACATGCTACAAACACCTGTGGTAATTAGCTATCTAGCATGCTACAAACACCTGTGGTAATTAGTTATCTAACATGCTCCTAACACCTGTGGTAATTAGCCATCTAGCATGCTACAAACACCTGTGGTAATTAGCTATCTAACATGCTACAAACACCTGTGGTAATTAGCTATCCAGCATGCTACAAACACCTGTGGTAATTAGTTATCTAACATGCTCCTAACACCTGTGGTAATTAGCCATCTAGCATGCTACAAACACCTGTGGTAATTAGCCATCTAACATGCTACAGACACCTGTGGTAATTAGCTATCTAGCATGCTACAAACACCTGTGGTAATTAGTTATCTAACATGCTCCTAACACCTGTGGTAATTTGTTATCTAACATGCTACAAACACCTGTGGTAATTAGCCATCTAGCATGCTACAAACACCTGTGGTAATTAGTTATCTAGCATACTTCAAACACCTGTGGTAATTAGCTATCTATCATGCTCCTAACACTTGTGGTAATTAACTATCTAGCATGCTACAAACACCTGTGGTAATTAGCTATCTAGCATGCTACAAACACCTGTGGTAATTAGTTATCTAACATGCTCCTAACACCTGTGATAATTAGCTATCTAGCATGCTTCAAACACCTGTGGTAATTAGTTATCTAGCATGCTTCAAACACCTGTGGTAATTAGCTATCTAGCATGCTACAAACACCTGTGGTAATTAGCTATCTAGCATGTTTCAAACACCTGTGGTAATTAGTTATCTAGCATGCTACAAACACCTGTGGTAATTAGCTATCTAGCATGCTTCAAACACCTGTGGTAATTAGCTATCTAGCATGCTACAAACACCTGTTGTAATTAGCTATCTAGCATGCTACAAACACCTGTGGTAAATACACCATTTACACCATGTTGTCACAGAGTGCTGTTGAGACTACTGTAGACCTTGCAAAACAATGTGTTTTAATAAATTATTTGGTGACATGAATATATTTACTATAGTTTTATCCAAAAAGGGTAACTTTTTAATTGACTCACTATTTTTATGAAATTCACTGAATAGGAATGTCCTCCCCTTCCTCCTCTGAGAAGCCTCCAGTGGTCTGTAAAGTCCCTCAATCGAGTAGTGAATTTCAAGCACAGATTCATCCACAAAGACCAGGGAGGTTCCTCGGTGCCTTTGTGAAGAAGGGCACCGATTGGTAGATGTGTAAATATAAAGAAACAAACCATGAATATCCATTTGAGTAAGTTTATCCATCGTCAAGGACCAGGGAGTTGTTTTGGATAAAAATAAATGGAATACAGCTAAGCACAGGCTAAATCCTAGAGAAAACCAGGTTCAGTCTGCTTTCCACCAGACACTGGGAGACCCATTTACCTTTCAGCAGGACAATAACCTAAAACACAAGGCCAAATCTACACTGGAGTTGATTACCAAGACAACATTGAATGTTCCTGAGTGGCATAGTTACATTTTGGATTTAAATCAGCTTGAAAATCTATGGCAAGACATGAAAATAGCTTTCTAGCAATGATCAACAACCAACTTGACATACCTTGAAGAATTGTAAAAATAATGGGCTAATATTGTGCAATCCAGGTGTGGAAAGCTCTTACAGATTTACCCAGAAAGACTCACAGCTTTAATCCCTGCTAAAGGTGTTTCTAACATGTACTGTCTGAGGGAGGGGGGGGGGGGGGGGGTGAATACTTATCTAATTAAGATATATGAATGTTTTTATTTGTAAAGATTTGTTTATAAAGGTTAGAAGATTTCTTCCACTGTGACAGAATATTTTGTGTAGATCGTTGACACACACAAAAAAAGACAATTCAATCCATTTTTAATCCCACTTTGTAACAACAAGATGGGGAAGAAGTGGAGTGGTGTGAACCCTTTCGGGAAGGTAGTGTACCTTAACAACTACCTGGACCACACAGGCGATAAACATTCATTTATTTTGTCTAACGCTTGACTAAAAATATATCTAACCCTAACACTACTACCAGAGTCATACATGTAAGAGAGGAAACTGAGTAATGGTGTCTCCCTCTGACCTTCACCTTCAGTTGAAGCTCTTCTCTTATAGAGCCCACAGTGGAAGCACTATAGAGGGGAACGTCTAGCGTAGCATTGGGTACAAAGTGGGATTGTTCTGGTGCTGGGTGTTAGCTTACTGCACAGGAAGTGCACGTTAGGGTCGTTGGGGTGCAGCGGAGATGGGGGGAAGGGGGTGGGCGCTGTGTCTGGCCACATCTGTTCAAATAAGAGAGACCTTTGAGTTGGACAGGAAGCATAAAGAGGAATGGAGTCTATTCACAGAACTAGCTGTGTGAACACCCCTCCACTATCATAATATGGAGGTTGGGAAAAAGTAAAGGATAGGTTTGAATGTGTAATACATCCATTACAATAAAGAGAGGAATGGAGTCATTCCACAGAACTAGCTGTGTGAATGTAGACCGTACAAATACTCTTCACAGAACTAGCTGTGTGAATGTAGACCGCACAACTACTCTTCACAGAACTAGCTGTGTGAATGTAGACCGCACAACTACTCTTCACAGAACTAGCTGTGTGAATGTAGACCGCACAACTACTCTTCACAGAACTAGCTGTGTGAATGTAGACCGTACAACTACTCTTCACAGAACTAGCTGTGTGAATGTAGACCGTACAACTACTCTTCACAGAACTAGCTGTGTGAATGTAGACAGTACAACTACTCCCTACTGCCATAATATTCACAGAACTAACTGTGTGAATGTAGACCGTACAACTACTCTTTACAGAACTAGCTCTGTGAATGTAGACCGCAAACTACTCTTCACAGAACTAGCTGTGTGGATGTAGACTGTACAACTACTCTTCACAGAACTAGCTGTGTGAATGTAGACCGTACAACTACTCTTCACAGAACTAGCTGTGTGAATGTAGACCGTACAACTACTCTTCACAGAACTAGCTGTGTGAATGTAGACCGTACAACTACTCTTCACAGAACTAGCTGTGTGGATGTAGACTGTACAACTACTCTTCACAGAACTAGCTGTGTGAATGTAGACAGTACAACTACTCCCTACTGCCATAATATTCACAGAACTAGCTGCATTTCATTGCACCCTATTATTCCCTGTTCCCTATGTAGTGTGCTACTTTTGACCAGGGCACAGAGGGAATAGGGTGCTATTTGGAATGCAGTCTCTGTTCCCATCTTTCCCAAGATGCTGTAAATACAGCAGCTGACATCATGACTAAACCCAAGACATAAACTCTACATCAATACTGACCCCAAGACATGAACTCTACATCAATACTGACCCCAAGACATGAACTCTACATCAATACTGACCCCAAGACATAAACTCTACATCAATACTGACCCCAAGACATGAACTCTACATCAATACTGACCCCAAGACATGAACTCTACATCAATACTGACCCCAAGACATAAACTCTACATCAATACTGACCCCAAGACATGAACTCTACATCAATACTGACCCCAAGACATGAACTCTACATCAATACTGACCCCAAGATATAAACTCTACATCAATACTGACCCCAAGACATAAACTCTACATCAATACTGACCCCAAGACATGAACTCTACATCAATACTGACCCCAAGACATGAACTCTACATCAATACTGACCCCAAGACATGAACTCTACATCAATACTGACCCCAAGACATAAACTCTACATCAATACTGACCCCAAGACATGAACTCTACATCAATACTGACCCCAAGACATGAACTCTACATCAATACTGACCCCAAGACATAAACTCTACATCAATACTGACCCCAAGACATGAACTCTACATCAATACTGACCCCAAGACATGAACTCTACATCAATACTGACCCCAAGACATAAACTCTACATCAATACTGACCCCAAGACATGAACTCTACATCAATACTGACCCCAAGACATGAACTCTACATCAATACTGACCCCAAGACATGAACTCTACATCAATACTGACCCCAAGACATGAACTCTACATCAATACTGACCCCAAGACATGAACTCTACATCAATACTGACCCCAAGACATAAACTCTACATCAATACTGACCCCAAGACATGAACTCTACATCAATACTGACCCCAAGACATAAACTCTACATCAATACTAACCCCAAGACATGAACTCTACATCAATACTGACCCCAAGACATAAACTCTACATCAATACTGACCCCAAGACATAAACTCTACATCAATACTGACCCCAAGACATAAACTCTACATCAATACTGACCCCAAGACATAAACTCTACATCATGGCTAACCACAAGACATACACTCTACATCAATACTGACCCCAAGACATAAACTCTACATCAATACTGACCCCAAGACATAAACTCTACATCAATACTGACCCCAAGACATAAACTCTACATCAATACTGACCCCAAGACATAAACTCTACATCAATACTGACCCCAAGACATAAACTCTACATCAATACTGACCCCAAGACATAAACTCTACATCATTACTGACCCCAAGACATAAACTCTACATCAATACTGACCCCAAGACATAAACTCTACATCAATACTGACCCCAAGACATAAACTCTACATCAATACTGACCCCAAGACATGAACTCTACATCAATACTGACCCCAAGACATGAACTCTACATCAATACTGACCCCAAGACATAAACTCTACATCAATACTGACCCCAAGACATAAACTCTACATCAATACTGACCCCAAGACATAAACTCTACATCAATACTGACCCCAAGACATAAACTCTACATCAATACTGACCCCAAGACATGAACTCTACATCAATACTGACCCCAAGACATAAACTCTACATCAATACTGACCCCAAGACATAAACTCTACATCAATACTGACCCCAAGACATGAACTCTACATCAATACTGACCCCAAGACATAAACTCTACATCAATACTGACCCCAAGACATAAACTCTACATCAATACTGACCCCAAGACATGAACTCTACATCAATACTGACCCCAAGACATGAACTCTACATCAATACTGACCCAAGACATAAACTCTACATCATGACTAAACCCAAGACATGAACTCTACATCAATACTGACCCCAAGACATAAACTCTACATCAATACTGACCCCAAGACATGAACTCTACATCAATACTGACCCCAAGACATAAACTCTACATCAATACTGACCCCAAGACATAAACTCTACATCAATACTGACCCCAAGACATAAACTCTACATCAATACTGACCCCAAGACATGAACTCTACATCAATACTGACCCCAAGACATGAACTCTACATCAATACTGACCCCAAGACATGAACTCTACATCAATACTGACCCCAAGACATAAACTCTACATCAATACTGACCCCAAGACATAAACTCTACATCAATACTGACCCCAAGACATGAACTCTACATCAATACTGACCCCAAGACATGAACTCTACATCAATACTGACCCCAAGACATAAACTCTACATCAATACTGACCCCAAGACATAAACTCTACATCAATACTGACCCCAAGACATGAACTCTACATCAATACTGACCCCAAGACATGAACTCTACATCAATACTGACCCCAAGACATAAACTCTACATCAATACTGACCCCAAGACATAAACTCTACATCAATACTGACCCCAAGACATAAACTCTACATCAATACTGACCCCAAGACATAAACTCTACATCAATACTGACCCCAAGACATAAACTCTACATCAATACTGACCCCAAGACATAAACTCTACATCAATACTGACCCCAAGACATAAACTCTACATCAATACTGACCCCAAGACATAAACTCTACATCAATACTGACCACAAGACATAAACTCTACATCATGACTAAACACAAGACATGAACTCTACATCAATACTGACCACAAGACATAACTCTACATCATGACTAAACACAAGACATAAACTCTACATCAATACTGACCCCAAGACATAAACTCTACATCAATACTGACCCCAAGACATAAACTCTACATCAATACTGACCCAAGACATAAACTCTACATCAATACTGACCCCAAGACATAAACTCTACATCAATACTGACCCCAAGACATAAACTCTACATCAATACTGACCCCAGACATAAACTCTACATCAATACTGACCCCAAGACATAAACTCTACATCAATACTGACCCCAAGACATAAACTCTACATCAATACTGACCCCAAGACATGAACTCTACATCAATACTGACCCCAAGACATAAACTCTACATCATGACTAAACCCAAGACATAAACTCTACATCAATACTGACCCCAAGACATGAACTAAACATCAATACTAACCCCAAGACATAAACTCTACATCATGACTAAACCCAAGACATGAACTCTACATCAATACTGACCCCAAGACATAAACTCTACATCAATACTGACCCCAAGACATGAACTAAACATCAATACTGACCCCAAGACATAAACTCTACATCAATACTGACCCCAAGACATGAACTAAACATCAATACTGACCCCAAGACATAAACTCTACATCAATACTGACCCCAAGACATAAACTCTACATCAATACTGACCCCAAGACATGAACTCTACATCAATACTGACCCCAAGACATAAACTCTACATCAATACTGACCCCAAGACATAAACTCTACATCAATACTGACCCCAAGACATAAACTCTACATCAATACTGACCCCAAGACATGAACTCTACATCAATACTGACCCCAAGACATAAACTCTACATCAATACTGACCCCAAGACATAAACTCTACATCATGACTAAACCCAAGACATGAACTCTACATCAATACTGACCCCAAGACATAAACTCTACATCAATACTGACCCCAAGACATGAACTAAACATCAATACTGACCCCAAGACATAAACTCTACATCAATACTGACCCCAAGACATGAACTAAACATCAATACTGACCCCAAGACATAAACTCTACATCATGACTAAACCCAAGACATAAACTCTACATCAATACTGACCCCAAGACATAAACTCTACATCAATACTAAACCCAAGACATAAACTCTACATCAATACTAAACCCAAGACATAAACTCTACATCAATACTGACCCCAAGACATAAACTCTACATCATGGCTAACCCCAAGACATAAACTCTACATCAATACTGACCCCAAGACATAAACTCTACATCAATACTGACCCCAAGACATAAACTCTACATCATGACTAACCACAAGACATAAACTCTACTTCAATACTGACACCAAGACATAAACTCTACATCAATACTGACCCCAAGACATAAACTCTACATCATGGCTAACCCCAAGACATAAACTAAACATCAATACTGACCCCAAGACATAAACTCTACATCAATACTGACCCCAAGACATAAACTCTACATCAATACTGACCCCAAGACATAAACTCTACATCAATACTGACCCCAAGACATAAACTCTACATCAATACTGACCCCAAGAAATGAACTCTACATCAATACTGACCCCAAGACATGAACTCTACATCAATACTGACCCCAAGACATAATCTCTACATCAATACTGACCCCAAGAAATGAACTAAACATCAATACTGACCCCAAGACATGAACTAAACATCAATACTGACCCCAAGACATAAACTCTACATCAATACTGACCCCAAGACATAAACTCTACATCAATACTGACCCCAAGACATAAACTCTACATCAATACTGACCCCAAGACATAAACTCTACATCAATACTGACCCCAAGAAATGAACTCTACATCAATACTGACCCCAAGACATGAACTCTACATCAATACTGACCCCAAGATATAATCTCTACATCAATACTGACCCCAAGAAATGAACTAAACATCAATACTGACCCCAAGACATAAACTCTACATCAATACTGACCCCAAGACATAAACTCTACATCAATACTGACCCCAAGACATAAAATCTACATCAATACTAACCCCAAGACATAAACTAAACATCAATACTGACCCCAAGACATAAACACTACATCAATACTGACCCCAAGACATGAACTAAACATCAATACTGACCCCAAGACATAAACTCTACATCAATACTGACCCCAAGACATGAACTAAACATCAATACTGACCCCAAGACATACACTCTACATCAATACTGACCCCAAGACATAAACTCTACATCAATACTGACCCCAAGACATAAACTCTACATCAATACTGACCCCAAGACATAAACTCTACATCAATACTGACCCCAAGACATAAACTCTACATCATGGCTAACCCCAAGACATAAACTCTACATCAATACTGACCCCAAGACATAAACTCTACATCAATACTGACCTCAAGACATAAACTCTACATCAATACTGACCCCAAGACATAAACTCTACATCAATACTGACCCCAAGACATAAACTCTACATCAATACTGACCCCCAAGACATAAACTCTACATCAATACTGACCCCAAGACATAAACTCTACATCAATACTGACCCCAAGACATAAACTCTACATCAATACTGACCCCAAGACATGAACTAAACATCAATACTGACCCCAAGACATGTACTAAACATCAATACTGACCCCAAGACATAAACTCTACATCGATACTGACCCCAAGACATAAACTCTACATCAATACTAACCCCAAGACATAAACTCTACATCAATACTGACCCCAAGACATAAACTCTACATCAATACTGACCCCAAGACATAAACTCTACATCAATACTGACCCCAAGACATAAACTCTACATCAATACTGACCCCAAGACATAAACTCTACATCAATACTGACCCCAAGACATAAACTCTACATCAATACTGACCCCAAGACATAAACTCTACATCAATACTGACCCCAAGACATAAACTCTACATCAATACTGACCCCAAGACATAAACTCTACATCAATACTGACCCCAAGACATGAACTCTACATCAATACTGACCCCAAGACATAAACTCTACATCATGACTAAACCCAAGACATAAACTCTACATCAATACTGACCCCAAGACATGAACTAAACATCAATACTAACCCCAAGACATAAACTCTACATCATGACTAAACCCAAGACATGAACTCTACATCAATACTGACCCCAAGACATAAACTCTACATCAATACTGACCCCAAGACATGAACTAAACATCAATACTGACCCCAAGACATAAACTCTACATCAATACTGACCCCAAGACATGAACTAAACATCAATACTGACCCCAAGACATAAACTCTACATCAATACTGACCCCAAGACATAAACTCTACATCAATACTGACCCCAAGACATGAACTCTACATCAATACTGACCCCAAGACATAAACTCTACATCAATACTGACCCCAAGACATAAACTCTACATCAATACTGACCCCAAGACATAAACTCTACATCAATACTGACCCCAAGACATGAACTCTACATCAATACTGACCCCAAGACATAAACTCTACATCAATACTGACCCCAAGACATAAACTCTACATCATGACTAAACCCAAGACATGAACTCTACATCAATACTGACCCCAAGACATAAACTCTACATCAATACTGACCCCAAGACATGAACTAAACATCAATACTGACCCCAAGACATAAACTCTACATCAATACTGACCCCAAGACATGAACTAAACATCAATACTGACCCCAAGACATAAACTCTACATCATGACTAAACCCAAGACATAAACTCTACATCAATACTGACCCCAAGACATAAACTCTACATCAATACTAAACCCAAGACATAAACTCTACATCAATACTAAACCCAAGACATAAACTCTACATCAATACTGACCCCAAGACATAAACTCTACATCATGGCTAACCCCAAGACATAAACTCTACATCAATACTGACCCCAAGACATAAACTCTACATCAATACTGACCCCAAGACATAAACTCTACATCATGACTAACCACAAGACATAAACTCTACTTCAATACTGACACCAAGACATAAACTCTACATCAATACTGACCCCAAGACATAAACTCTACATCATGGCTAACCCCAAGACATAAACTAAACATCAATACTGACCCCAAGACATAAACTCTACATCAATACTGACCCCAAGACATAAACTCTACATCAATACTGACCCCAAGACATAAACTCTACATCAATACTGACCCCAAGACATAAACTCTACATCAATACTGACCCCAAGAAATGAACTCTACATCAATACTGACCCCAAGACATGAACTCTACATCAATACTGACCCCAAGACATAATCTCTACATCAATACTGACCCCAAGAAATGAACTAAACATCAATACTGACCCCAAGACATGAACTAAACATCAATACTGACCCCAAGACATAAACTCTACATCAATACTGACCCCAAGACATAAACTCTACATCAATACTGACCCCAAGACATAAACTCTACATCAATACTGACCCCAAGACATAAACTCTACATCAATACTGACCCCAAGAAATGAACTCTACATCAATACTGACCCCAAGACATGAACTCTACATCAATACTGACCCCAAGATATAATCTCTACATCAATACTGACCCCAAGAAATGAACTAAACATCAATACTGACCCCAAGACATAAACTCTACATCAATACTGACCCCAAGACATAAACTCTACATCAATACTGACCCCAAGACATAAATCTACATCAATACTAACCCCAAGACATAAACTAAACATCAATACTGACCCCAAGACATAAACACTACATCAATACTGACCCCAAGACATGAACTAAACATCAATACTGACCCCAAGACATAAACTCTACATCAATACTGACCCCAAGACATGAACTAAACATCAATACTGACCCCAAGACATACACTCTACATCAATACTGACCCCAAGACATAAACTCTACATCAATACTGACCCCAAGACATAAACTCTACATCAATACTGACCCCAAGACATAAACTCTACATCAATACTGACCCCAAGACATAAACTCTACATCATGGCTAACCCCAAGACATAAACTCTACATCAATACTGACCCCAAGACATAAACTCTACATCAATACTGACCTCAAGACATAAACTCTACATCAATACTGACCCCAAGACATAAACTCTACATCAATACTGACCCCAAGACATAAACTCTACATCAATACTGACCCCAAGACATAAACTCTACATCAATACTGACCCCAAGACATAAACTCTACATCAATACTGACCCCAAGACATAAACTCTACATCAATACTGACCCCAAGACATGAACTAAACATCAATACTGACCCCAAGACATGTACTAAACATCAATACTGACCCCAAGACATAAACTCTACATCGATACTGACCCCAAGACATAAACTCTACATCAATACTAACCCCAAGACATAAACTCTACATCAATACTGACCCCAAGACATAAACTCTACATCAATACTGACCCCAAGACATAAACTCTACATCAATACTGACCCCAAGACATAAACTCTACATCAATACTGACCCCAAGACATAAACTCTACATCAATACTGACCCCAAGAAATGAACTCTACATCAATACTGACCCAAGACATGAACTCTACATCAATACTGACCCCAAGACATAATCTCTACATCAATACTGACCCCAAGAAATGAACTAAACATCAATACTGACCCCAAGACATAAACTCTACATCAATACTGACCCCAAGACATAAACTCTACATCAATACTGACCCCAAGACATAAACTCTACATCAATACTGACCCCAAGAAATGAACTCTACATCAATACTGACCCCAAGACATGAACTCTACATCAATACTGACCCCAAGATATACTCTCTACATCAATACTGACCCCAAGAAATGAACTAAACATCAATACTGACCCCAAGACATAAACTCTACATCAATACTGACCCCAAGACATAAACTCTACATCAATACTGACCCCAAGACATAAACTCTACATCAATACTGACCCCAAGACATAAAATCTACATCAATACTAACCCCAAGACATAAACTAAACATCAATACTGACCCCAAGACATAAACTCTACATCAATACTGACCCCAAGACATGAACTAAACATCAATACTGACCCCAAGACATAAACTCTACATCAATACTGACCCCAAGACATAAACTCTACATCAATACTGACCCCAAGACATGAACTCTACATCAATACTGACCCCAAGACATAAACTCTACATCAATACTGACCCCAAGACATAAACTCTACATCATGGCTAACCCCAAGACATAAACTCTACATCAATACTGACCCCAAGACATAAACTCTACATCAATACTGACCCCAAGACATAAACTCTACATCAATACTGACCCCAAGACATAAACTCTACATCAATACTGACCCCAAGACATAAACTCTACATCAATACTGACCCCAAGACATGAACTAAACATCAATACTGACCCCAAGACATGTACTAAACATCAATACTGACCCCAAGACATAAACTCTACATCAATACTGACCCCAAGACATAAACTCTACATCAATACTGACCCCAAGACATAAACTCTACATCAATACTAACCCCAAGACATGAACTCTACATCAATACTGACCCCAAGACATAAACTCTACATCATGGCTAACCACAAGACATAAACTCTACATCAATACTGACCCCAAGACATAAACTCTACATCAATACTAAACCCAAGACATAAACTCTACATCAATACTAAACCCAAGACATAAACTCTACATCAATACTGACCCCAAGAAATGAACTCTACATAAATACTGACCCCAAGACATGAACTCTACATCAATACTGACCCCAAGACATAATCTCTACATCAATACTGACCCCAAGAAATGAACTAAACATCAATACTGACCCCAAGACATAAACTCTACATCAATACTGACCCCAAGACATAAACTCTACATCAATACTGACCCCAAGCATAAACTCTACATCAATACTGACCCCAAGACATGAACTAAACATCAATACTGACCCCAAGACATAAACTCTACATCAATACTGACCCCAAGACATGAACTAAACATCAATACTGACCCCAAGACATAAACTCTACATCAATACTGACCCCAAGACATAAACTCTACATCATGGCTAACCACAAGACATACACTCTACATCAATACTGACCCCAAGACATAAACTCTACATCAATACTGACCCCAAGACATAAACTCTACATCATGGCTAACCCCAAGACATAAACTCTACATCAATACTGACCCCAAGACATAAACTCTACATCAATACTGACCCCAAGACATAAACTCTACATCAATACTGACCCCAAGACATAAACTCTACATCAATACTGACCCCAAGACATAAACTCTACATCAATACTGACCCCAAGACATAAACTCTACATCAATACTGACCCCAAGACATAAACTCTACATCAATACTGACCCCAAGACATAAACTCTACATCAATACTGACCCCAAGACATGAACTAAACATCAATACTGACCCCAAGACATGTACTAAACATCAATACTGACCCCAAGACATAAACTCTACATCAATACTGACCCCAAGACATAAACTCTACATCAATACTGACCCCAAGACATAAACTCTACATCAATACTGACCCCAAGACATAAACTCTACATCAATACTGACCCCAAGACATAAACTCTACATCATGGCTAAACCCAAGAAATGAACTAAACATCAATACTGACCCCAAGACATAAACTCTACATCATGGCTAAACCCAAGAAATGAACTAAACATCAATACTGACCCCAAGACATAAACTCTACATCAATACTAACCCCAAGACATGAACTCTACATCAATACTGACCCCAAGACATAAACTCTACATCAATACTGACCCCAAGAAATGAACTAAACATCAATACTGACCCCAAGACATAAACTCTACATCATGACTAACCCCAAGACATAAACTCTACATCAATCCTGACCCCAAGAAATGAACTAAACATCAATACTGACCCCAAGACATAAACTCTACATCAATACTGACCCCAAGACATAAACTCTACATCATGGCTAACCACAAGACATAAACTCTACATCAATACTGACCCCAAGACCCCATTATGAATATCCAAGATGGCGTAGCAGTAAGTCGTCCTGTCGTGTCGTGTCCCTGTATATTTTGTTTATATTTTGTTTCTTTTTCGTTTTTTTACATATTTTTCGTTTTTTACATAGCTATCCCTTTAAAAACATTTTGCTAAACCTAAGCTTCCAAATACGCTGGATCTTCACAACTAGCTATCTAGCTAAACTGCAACCCTGGATGATTACCCCTGGCTAGCGTTTCCACCCACTTAGCTTGAAGCTAGCCCGGCCTGCGCTACCACCGTAGCATACTCCTGAGCTACAATACCCGGGCCCACGACTGGTCTATCGATGTCACCGCATGAAGAGGAATAAACAGACTCACCCCATCGCGACGTCCCCCAAAGGCTAACTCTCTAGCCCTCGCTATCTCCCTGCTTGCTAATTCGGCCTGCTAACTGCTAGCTTGTCCAGCTCCGGTCCGCTAACTGCTACCTTGTCTAGCCCGGGCCTACAAACTGTTAGCTTGTTAGCACAGGCCTGCTAACCGCCTGAATCGCCGCGTCCCAAACGCCCACCGGACCCATATTTACTTTCTATCTCTTCTGACTTTTAATTTGTTTATACCTTCCGGAAACCTGCCTCACCCAATGTGATACGGAATCGCTATTATTTTTTATTTATTTTTAGAACACACTCAAGAACCTCCAGAAGCTAACCAGCTAACTAGCTACAAGCTATTTAGTCATTGTTCGTTTTTTTTAACCTGGATAACACTCGCCAGTCCAGCTTCCCTTCCCCATCCACCGCTGCCCCCTGGACACTGATCTCTTGGCTACATAGCTGATGCACGCTGGACTGTCCATAAATCACGGTACTCCATTCTGCTTGTTTGTTTTATCTGTTGGCCCCGTTGCCTAGTCTACGCCATTTTACCTGCTGTTGTTGTGCTAGCTGATTAGCTGTTGTCTCACCTACTGTTTTAGCTAGCTTTCCCAATTCAACACCTGTGATTACTGTATGCCTCGCTGTATGTCTCTCTCAAATGTCAATATGCCTTGTATACTGTTGTTCAGGTTAGTTATCATTGTTTTAGTTCACAATGGAGCCCCTAGTTCCACTCTTCATACCCCTGATAACTCCTTTGTCCCACCTCCCACACATGCGGTGACCTCACCCATTACTACCAGCACGTCCAGAGATACAACCTCTCTCATCATCACCCAGTGCCTGGGCTTACCTCCGCTGTACCCGCACCCCACCATACCCCTGTCTGCGCATTATGCCCTGAATATATTCTACCATGCCCAGAAACCTGCTCCTCTTATTCTCTGTCCCCAACGCTCTAGGCGACCAGTTTTGATAGCCTTTAGCCGCACCCTCATACTACTCCTTCTCTGTTCCGCGGGTGATGTGGAGGTAAACCCAGGCCCTGCATGTCCCCAGGCACCCTCATTTGTTGACTTCTGTGTTCGAAAAAGCCTTGGTTTCATGCATGTCAACATCAGAAGCCTCCTCCCTAAGTTTGTCTTACTCACTGCTTTAGCACACTCTGCTAACCCTGATGTCCTTGCTGTGTCTGAATCCTGGCTCAGGAAGGCCACCAAAAATTCAGAGATTTCCATACCCAACTATAACATCTTCCGTCAAGATAGAACTGCCAAAGGGGGAGGAGTTGCAGTTTACTGCAGAGATGGCCTGCAAAGTAATGTCATACTTTCCAGGTCCATACCCAAACAGTTCGAACTACTAATTTTGAAAATTACTCTCTCCAGAAATAAGTCTCTCACGGTTGCCGCCTGCTACCGACCCCCCTCAGCTCCCAGCTGTGCCCTGGACACCATTTGTGAATTGATCGCCCCCCATCTAGCTTCAGAGTTTGTTCTGTTAGGTGACCTAAACTGGGATATGCTTAACACCCCGCCAGTCCTACAATCTAAGCTAGATGCCCTCAATCTCACACAAATCATCAAGGAACCCACCAGGTACAACCCTAACTCTGTAAACAAGGGCACCCTCATAGACGTCATCCTGACCAACTGGCCCTCCAAATACACCTCCGCTGTCTTCAACCAGGATCTCAGCGATCACTGCCTCATTGCCTGTATCCGCTACGGAGCCGCAGTCATACGACCACCCCTCATCACTGTCAAACGCTCCCTAAAACACTTCTGTGAGCAGGCCTTTCTAATCGACCTGGCCCGGGTATCCTGGAAGGACATTGACCTCATCCCGTCAGTTGAGGATGCCTGGTCATTCTTTAAAAGTAACTTCCTCACCATTTTAGATAAGCATGCTCCGTTCAAAAAATGCAGAACTAAGAACAGATACAGCCCTTGGTTCACCCCAGACCTGACTGCCCTCGACCAGCACAAAAACATCCTGTGGCGGACTGCAATAGCATCGAATAGTCCCCGTGATATGCAACTGTTCAGGGAAGTCCGGAACCAATACACGCAGTCAGTCAGGAAAGCTAAGGCCAGCTTCTTCAGGCAGAAGTTTGCATCCTGTAGCTCCAACTCCAAAAAGTTCTGGGACACTGTGAAGTCCATGGAGAACAAGAGCACCTCCTCCCAGCTGCCCACTGCACTGAGGCTAGGTAACACGGTCACCACTGATAAATCCATGATTATCGAAAACTTCAATAAGCATTTCTCAACAGCTGGCCATGCCTTCCGCCTGGCTACTTCAACCTCGGCCAACAGCTCCGCCCCCCCCGCAGCTCCTCGCCCAAGCCTCTCCAGGTTCTCCTTTACCCAAATCCAGATAGCAGATGTTCTGAAAGAGCTGCAAAACCTGGACCCGTACAAATCAGCTGGGCTTGACAATCTGGACCCTCTATTTCTGAAACTATCTGCCACCATTGTCGCAACCCCTATTACCAGCCTGTTCAACCTCTCTTTCATCTCGTCTGAGATCCCCAAGGATTGGAAAGCTGCCGCAGTCATCCCCCTCTTCAAAGGGGGAGACACCCTGGACCCAAACTGTTACAGACCTATATCCATCCTGCCCTGCCTATCTAAGGTCTTCGAAAGCCAAGTCAACAAACAGGTCACTGACCATCTCGAATCCCACCGTACCTTCTCCGCTGTGCAATCTGGTTTCCGAGCCGGTCATGGGTGCACCTCAGCCACACTCAAGGTACTAAACGACATCATAACCGCCATCGATAAAAGACAGTACTGTGCAGCCGTCTTCATCGACCTCGCCAAGGCTTTCGACTCTGTCAATCACCATATTCTTATCGGCAGACTCAGTAGCCTCGGTTTTTCGGATGACTGCCTTGCCTGGTTCACCAATTACTTTGCAGACAGAGTTCAGTGTGTCAAATCGGAGGGCATGCTGTCCGGTCCTCTGGCAGTCTCTATGGGGGTGCCACAGGGTTCAATTCTCGGGCCGACTCTTTTCTCTGTGTATATCAATGATGTTGCTCTTGCTGCGGGCGATTCCCTGATCCACCTCTACGCAGACGACACCATTCTATATACTTTCGGCCCGTCTTTGGACACTGTGCTATCTAACCTCCAAACAAGCTTCAATGCCATACAACACTCCTTCCGTGGCCTCCAACTGCTCTTAAACGCTAGTAAAACCAAATGCATGCTTTTCAACCGGTCGCTGCCTGCACCTGCATGCCCGACTAGCATCACCACCCTGGATGGTTCCGACCTAGAATATGTGGACGTCTATAAGTACCTAGGTGTCTGGCTAGACTGCAAACTCTCCTTCCAGACTCATATCAAACATCTCCAATCGAAAATCAAATCAAGAGTCGGCTTTCTATTCCGCAACAAAGCCTCCTTCACTCAAGCCGCCAAGCTTACCCTAGTAAAACTGACTATCCTACCGATCCTCGACTTCGGCGATGTCATCTACAAAATGGCTTCCAACACTCTACTCAGCAAACTGGATGCAGTCTATCACAGTGCCATCCGTTTTGTCACTAAAGCACCTTATACTACCCACCACTGCGACTTGTATGCTCTAGTCGGCTGGCCCTCGCTACATATTCGTCGCCAGACCCACTGGCTCCAGGTCATCTACAAGTCTATGCTAGGTAAAGCTCCGCCTTATCTCAGCTCACTGGTCACGATGGCAACACCCATCCGTAGCACGCGCTCCAGCAGGTGTATCTCACTGATCATCCCTAAAGCCAACACCTCATTTGGCCGCCTTTCGTTCCAGTACTCTGCTGCCTGTGACTGGAACGAATTGCAAAAATCGCTGAAGTTGGAGACTTTCATCTCCCTCACCAACTTCAAACATCAGCTATCTGAGCAGCTAACCGATCGCTGCAGCTGTACATAGTCTATTGGTAAATAGCCCACCCTTTTCACCTACCTCATCCCCGTACTGTTTTTATTTATTTACTTTTCTGCTCTTCTGCACACCAATATCTCTACCTGTACATGACCATCTGATCTTTTATCACTCCAGTGTTAATCTGCAAAATTGTAATTATTTGCCTACCTCCTCATGCCTTTTGCACACATTGTATATAGACCCCCCCTTCGTTTTCTACTGTGTTATTGACTTGTTAATTGTTTACTCCATGTGTAACTCTTTGTTGTATGCTCACACTGCTATGCTTTATCTTGGCCAGGTCGCAGTTGCAAATGAGAACTTGTTCTCAACTAGCCTACCTGGTTAAATAAAGGTGAAATAAAAAAATAAAAATAAAAAAAAGACATGTACTAAACATCAATACTGACCCCAAGACATAAACTCTACATCAATACTGACCCCAAGACATAAACTCTACATCATGGCTAACCACAAGACATAAACTCTACATCAATACTGACCCCAAGACATAAACTCTACATCAATACTGACCCCAAGACATAAACTCTACATCATGGCTAACCACAAGACATAAACTCTACATCAATACTGACCCCAAGACATAAACTCTACATCAATACTGACCCCAAGACATAAACTCTACATCATGGCTAACCACAAGACATAATCTCTAAATCATGACTAAACCAAATACAAAATCTCTACATCATGACAAACCCCAGACAAAAAACTACCACATGACCTCATTAATGTCTGTTACATTGACTACCACATGACCTCATTAATGTCTGTTGCATTGACTACCTCATGACCTCATTAATGGCTGTTACATTGACTACCTCATAACCTCATTAATGGCTGTTGCATTGACTACCTCATGACCTCATTAATGGCTGTTACCTTGACTACCTCATGACCTCATTAATGGCTGTTACATTGACTACCACATGACCTCATTAATGGCTGTTGCATTGACTACCTCATGACCTCATTAATGTCTGTTAGGTTGACTACCACATGACCTCATTAATGGCTGTTACGTTGACTACCTCATGACATGGCTGTTGCATTGACTACCTCATGACCTCATTAATGGCTGTTGCATTGACTACCTCATGACGTCATTAATGGCTGTTACATTGACTACCTCATAACCTCATTAATGGCTGTTACATAGACTAACAGTACCACATGACCTCATTAATGGCTGTTACATTGACTACCACATGACCTCATTAATGGCTGTTACATTGACTACCTCATGACGTCATTAATGGCTGTTACATTGACTACCTCATGACCTCATTAATGTCTGTTAGGTTGACTACCACATGACCTCATTAATGGCTATTACGTTGACTACCTCATGACCTCATTAATGGCAATTTTCATTGACTGTCTTTGCTGGCAGAAGAAGCAAGAGACAATAGTGATCACTGAGCGGTCATATTGACTAACTCTTCTCTGTCGTCATTTCATAGTTAATCGATATTATGACAAATAAAACACAATGAAAATCTGGTGTTTCTATGTTAAATCACTACGAGGCATTTATAGGTCTACCTTTACGTGTAACTTCTGAGAACTTTAATTATCATGAGGGAGAATATATCTTACAGATATGTGGGTTTGTGATAACAGAATTACAAGGCACTTGGCAATATTTCTTCAACATACAGAAGGTGAACAACAACTCCTAAACTAAACCTAAGTGTTGATGTCAGTTGGCAGGGGTATTTACTTGAACATGAATGTGTTTTGATGTATTTCTAAAACTGTTTAAGACTTTTTCTGGCAGATATTTTCTAAGTCCCCCTTTCCGTTTGTTTGAACAGAAATCAAAGTCTTGACTGAAAATGGTTGAGAAATGCATCTGTGCCTGTATCCAATGCTGGTGCACACACACACACACCACAACAGTTCAGTAATAATTACAGTTGTCTGTACTAAATCTCTCTGCAAAAATGTCTCTTCACCTATAGAAAAGTTTATCTAGCCTGTGTGTGTGGTTCTTGCCTCAGTCTAAGTGCTTGGGTTGTAATTTGGCAGAGATCCAGGGTGTGAACATTAGAGCTGTTAACTGCTGCTGAAGGCTTTCTCCTACTTTCTCTCCTCTCCTTCTATCCTAGAGGAGGGAAGGACTGAGGGAAGGACTGAGGGAGGGAGGGGCGTGATGAAGGAAGGAAGGATGAATGGAGGGAAGGAGGCAGCGAGGGAGGGTGTGACCATTTGGTATTTAAACGTATCATGAATAAACATTTCATTTGTCAGCAGCCTTTAAAATATCACAGCTTTTAAACAAAGACAGCGAGCTCCAAAAAAATAAAGAAAACATCAGCAGTTTGGTCTCCTGGCTCCTGGCAGTGTCCCCATCACTGCTGCCACGTTTACTGTAGCCAACTGTAGCCTCTCTCTGTTCTGGTTGGGCTGACTGGAGAAAGAAAAGCACCAATGAGAGGGCTCCATCACTCGGTTCTGGTTGGGCTGACTAGAGAAAGAAAAGCACCAATGAGAGGGCTCCATAACTCAGTTCTGGCTGGGCTGACTGGAGAAAGAAAAGCACCAATGAGAGGGCTCCATCACTCGGTTCTGGTTGGGCTGACTAGAGAAAGAAAAGCACCAATGAGAGGGCTCCCTCTGGTGGTTTAACATGATTTCACCTTCAGTCTTCTGTCGGTAATTTACACATACTTCGTTCACAGTAAAGTAGTATCCATTGCAAAACACACACACACACATATATAAAATGTATATACCAATGTATACGTACTGTAAAATGTAAACTATGGTCACATACAACATAACTGAGTGTAACTGACAGGCTCCTGAGACTAGAGGACGTTAAACTGACTGACTGACATGTGTCTACTCATGTTGTACTTAGACCATGTCAATCCAGTAGTGAACAGATCCAACAAAAATATTCATCACAAAAGTAGTAGCCTGTTTCATCACTTTAACACTTGTGACAATGTATTTGTTTTTTGTTTGTAAACCTATAAGGAATCTGTCTAAACTGTATCTCTAACCCAGATTATATTTGATTTTCCTGTGGAAAACAGTGGGACTTGGCATGTTATTATATTGATGGACCATGACAGGTTACCCCTGAATAGGTGTGTTGTGGCTAGTGCCATCTAGTGGATATAATCAGTATTGCAGAACTTTTTGTTAGTGTTGTCTTACCAACCAGCTCTGACAGTCTCAGAATGTTAGAATTACATGTTCATCCATGTTTCTCACACAACAGATTAGGATGAAATGTTTACGGTCCGAGTTAAGTTTAGCAAACAGAAACCTACTTGAAGGTAACAGCGCTCACTGCTGCCCCAAGTGGCCGGTATCCACGCCATCTCCTGATGTCCTCAGATATGGGTGGATGTGGAATACTAACTAGTAAAACAAGTGACCTGTCTGGTCTCCATTCAGAACAAAGGCTTGGTTGTATCGAATTGTTCTGCACCCTTCTCCAGAAGTGTGCACTTTCTCACATGGATTTGACAATGGTGGAAACTCCCTCCAGCTAGTGCTTACACCAATAAACAACCAGCTAGTGCTTACACCAACAAACAACCAGCTATAGTATCAAACAACCAGCTATAATATCAAACAACCAGCTATAATATCAAACAACCAGCTATAATATCAAACAACCAGCTATAATATCAAACAGCCTGCTATAGTATCAAACAGCCTGCTATAGTATCAAACAACCAGCTATAGTATCAAGCCTCCAATAAACAACCAGCTATAGTATCAAACCTCCAATAAACAACCAGCTATAGTATCAAACAACCAGCTATAGTATCAAACAACCAGCTATAGTATCAAACCTCCAATAAACAACCAGCTATAGTATCAAACCTCCATCAAACAACCAGCTATAGTACTAAACAACCAGCTATAGTATCAAACCTCCAATAAACAACCAGCTATAGTATCAAACAACCAGCTATAGTATCAAACAACAGCTATAGTATCAAACAACCAGCTATAGTATCAAACAACCAGCTATAGTATCAAACAACCAGCTATAGTATCAAACAACCAGCTATAGTACTAAACAACCAGCTATTGTTACGGTTTTCTTCCGTCGAAGGAGAGTCGGATTTAACTAAACAAATCAAAAACCCCAAACAAAACCTCAGGGGAGCATCTTCCCTCCCCGTCACCCTACAAACTACCTTTCCCTATCTCCCCGTCCCTAATCTATCCCCTTACAAATCTAAATGACACCCAGCCATAAACCCCCCTTCCACCTCTCCCGAGCAGCATTCTGCCCCCACTTCCTCTCCTCCCTCTTCATCCTCCCCCTGAAATCTCCTTCCACCCTCCTCACTATCCCTTCCACCCCCCAGTCTCTCCCTGTCTTCACCGTGTTCTGCCTGGCTTCCCACAGCCCCCGTTTAAAGAGACTCATGAGAAGCCAGAGCAGAAACATGTCCCTATCCGTCCCTCTCGCTCTCCCTACACCTCTCTCTAACCTGGCCCACGTCAATACAAAATCCCCCATTACCAAACCTAACAACACCCGTGCCCTAGCCCATACTACTCCGGCAAAGGCACAGTCCCAAAAGACATGGCACACAGTCTCCTCCCTGCCACAAGAGGATCTTGGACAGGTGGGGGATTGCACCAAACTATACCGGTACATGATGGAACATACCGGCAAGCACTTATGGAGGCTCAACCAATTCAGGTCCTTGAGCCTGTTGTCCAGACCCCGCGCCTGCACTCCCTCCCAGACCACTTCCGAGATGCCCACTACAGGCGCCGGACTCCCTGCCTTTCTGACGTCCTCGTACAGGTGCCTGTGATCTAAACCTACTCGGGCAACTTCAACCTCAGGGTGTGCACGAAGCCACTTGGCCGCATGACCAAAGTGCCAGCTGTTCCGCCCGAGGACCCGTGTTAGACCACACCATTACGCTTCTCGCCTGATACGAGAAGAACACCCGCAGGAGGTAACCGGACAGGTGTATCACTGGATGAGCAAGCTCCGTTAACAAGAAAGAAACAAAAATTGCGTCCAGCTTGAGGGGGAAATGTGGGACCCCCCTACCTCCCTCCCCGATGGGACAGAGCATGCGTGCCCTGGCGACCCACTCGCACCTGCCACTCCACATGAACTGAAACACAAGCCTCACTAGAGGCCTCCTCAGACAAGCCGGCAATGGGTAGATGTACGCCAAATACAAAAGAGACGGCAACACATCCACCTTTAGGACCAGGACTTTGCCCATAAAAGACAAATACCTAGCCTTCCACATTGCTAGCTTCCTCTGTACCACTGCGATACGCATGTTCCAGTTTAGCGTCGCTGAGCCGGAGGTCTCAAAATGGACCCCAAGAATCCTCAGGGCCCCCTCACAGAGAGAAAACCCCACGGGCACATCCGTTCTACCGCGCCATCTCCCGGAAAAATTTACGGAAGACTTTGCATGGTTCAGAACCGCTCCCGACGCTCGGGTGAAATCTCCAAAGTTGGCAAGGGACCTTGTCAGGCACGAGTCCTTGCACAGCAGCAAGGAAGTGTCGTTGGCGTACTGCGTCATCTTAACACGCAGCCCACTACTTCCAGGGATCAACAAGCCTTCCACCCCTGTGTCTGCCCTAATGGCAGCCCCCAGAGGCTCCATGTACAGAACGAAGAGGAGAGCCGAGAGTGGGCACCCCTTCCTGACCCCAGACGAGAGGTCAAAAACGTCACCCAAGTGACTATTTACACTAACTTGGCACCCCGCTCCGACACATAATGTACGAATCCATCCTATGAACTTCTCCCCAAATCCTAATCGACCTAACACTCTGAATAAAAAGGATCTATTCACGCGATCAAAGGCTTTCGCCTGATCTAGCGCTGCTACCATTAAAGGCAGTCCTCTATCTTCAACCCAAGCGATGGAGTCCCTGATTAACTGTAGGTTCCATCTAATAGAGCGGCCCTCTACCCCGCACGCCTGATCCTCATGGACGACGTAGGGAAGGGCTGTGCGCAACCGGTCTGCTAAAACCTTTGCAAGTAGCTTGTAATCTACACACAGCATGTTCAACGGCCGCCAGTTGCCAAGGTCTGTTACTTCCCCCTTCTTATATAAAAGTGACAGCACACCAACAGCCATTGATCCCCCGGGACCCCCGTCTCAAGGATGGCCTTCAAGACTTCGAGGACCACTGGTCCAAGTATACCCCAAAACTTGAGATAAAACTCAGCCGGCAGCCCATCCATCCCAGGCACCTTCCCTTTTCCCATCCTCCTAAGAGCGCTCTCAACCTCTTCTAGTGAAATCTGGGCCTCCATCACATCTCTAATGTCCTCCGGCAACCGCCTGGACAAGTGTTCTAGAAACACATTTCCCTGCTCTACATCTATTTCCCTTTCCTCTGGTTCTCTAACTATACTACCATTTTCTTCCCTAACGCCATGCATTACCTTCCTACTCTGTCTGGCCCTAACCGACTTAAAGAACATAGCAGAACAAGTCTCATTATGTTCTAGAAAGCCACTATGCGCACGTTCCAGGAAAGCTCGAGCCTTCCGCTCCTGCAACTCCCTGAGCTGCGCCTTTAGGGTTGCGGATCTCTCCCAGTCAAACAACCCGCCGAGGTTGCCTGCCTCGTATTCGAGTTCAATTAACCTTTGGATACGATCCACCTCCCTCCTCTCCTCCCTTTTTTTCCTCTTGCAATACCCTATTATAAAAGCCCTAATCCTCACCTTAACTAATTCCCACCACTCTAACACCCCCTCGCACATGGACCGGAGGCCTTCAAGCCTCCAAAAGAAACCATAAAACCCGTCAACAAAAGCCTGCTCCTCCAGCACATCCCGATCTAACTTCCAGTACCCCCTACCAAAGAGGCAGACTGGCGACCCCACCTGCAGGAGCATCCCGTCGTGATCCGAAAAGAAAACAGGCAACAGCCGCCCAGACAACTTACCCAAAGACCTGGGTACAAAAATATAGTCGAGCCTCCGCTCAACCCCCCTGGAGTTGCGCCATGTAGGACCTGCCATTTTCGGAGTAGTGTGCAGACCACCATCTACCAGACCATGGCAAGCCATTAGCCCGGCAATGGCGCCTGCACTGCTATCCCCCCTATTCCTAAATCTGTATTAAAATCCCCCCTTATCATCTCCCTCCTGTCTGCCACCACCTGTGGCCCATACACCACCACTAATCTAAATTTACAATCCCTTATCGTGACATCCACCCCTATAACCCTCCCCTGCATTACCACAAAAGAATCCTCCACTTTTACCTCCCTGTGCCCACACAAAATCCCTACCCCCGATGAGTGCACCCCCCAATACCCCAAACCGACTCCCCCTTGTCCCACTCCCTCTTAAACCTACTAACATCCCCTCCATCCCTCAGGTGAACCTCCTGTAAAAAATAAAAATCAAACCCCACACCCTCCAAATAACTAAAAACCGCCCTCCTCTTAACAAAGTCCCTTAAACCCCTTACATTTAAACTAACAAAAGTAAAATTAGACCCCATGAAATAATCAAATAAAAACATGTAATACACTCAAATACTAAACCCAGACAGAAAAAAACTAAAACAGGAGACTCACCCGATGCTCCCCTGCTCCATATCTACCTGTGAAAACACCATCCGTACTCCCGACATCCCCCCCCTCTTCCTCCATCTCACCAACCCAGGATGCAGGAATAGTGTTTGGCTCCGGGGTGCCCTGCACCCTGGGTCTACCCCCACACTCCTCCCCCTCCCCAGTGGTGCAGCTGGTTTGGAAAAAAATCGGGGAGGCTGAGTCCCCAAACAAAAACTCCCCACCTCCTCCTGTACCCAGTCCTGAGTCTTGTTAGGTGTGTCCCACCCAACAGAAGTTGAGGGCCTGGGGAAACCAGCAGCAACCCAGAGGTTTCTCATACCCCCATCACTCTCTTGACCATCCCCTCCCTCTCACTGTCGGCCAATCGCACCCTCCTCTTCATTCTCTTCTTTGGTGATGGCGGCAGTGGAGAGATACCACCCTCCCCCCCCGCCAGCTCCTCCACCATACCCCTCATCTCTTCCACCAGGGCACTTTCCCCCCCAGTCCACTTGCTCTTCCACCGTCTCCTTCTCCAACACTCCTCCCTCGCTTTCTTCTCTCTCATGCTCCTCCACTCGGTTGCCTTCTTCCGCCGCTTTTCCTGGTTCTCCTACTTCCGTGCCTTCCGTTTCCTTCTCCCTTCCATCCGCCGCTTCTTGCTCCTCCTCCTTCCTTGCGGCCTTCCCCTCTGGACCTGTACTCTGGTCATGAGGCTTGCTTCCTTCCCCTTCTCTTCTTCCCCCATCCCCCGCTCCTGCTCCCCTCCCCAGCCGCAGACGCATATGACCTCTGACGAGCCGGGCACCCCCGCCACAGGTGTGCTGACGAGCCACACCTGTGACACGCCTTAGGCTTGTCACAATCCCTCACCTCGTGTTCCTCAGATCCACAAAATCTGCATTTTCTTGTGCTGCACGAGGCGAATATGTGGCCGTAGGCCATACAGCGCCTGCAAAATGGGGGCTGACGTGCATAAAACAACGTCCCCCTGTCAGCCCCTAGGGAGAACATAGCAGGAGGATGGAGGTAGCCACCATGTCCCTTTGGGTCCTCTCTGAGGAGGGCCTGGAAGCCTCTCCTCCCATTCCAAAACCCAAGGGAGTCTTTGAGGTGCTTTGCTGAGGAGACGTTATTCATGTATCTCCCCAGAAAGGCCCTCACCTCTTCGTCCTTAACGTATGGGTTGTAAATGTTAACAGTTACAACCCTAAAGTTGTTCTTTGCTAGCTATAGTATCAAACAACCAGCTATAGTATCAAACAACCAGCAATAGTATCAAACAACCAGCTATAGTATCAAACAACCAGCTATAGTACCAAACAACCAGCTATAGTACCAAACAACCAGCTCTAGTACCAAACCAGCTATAATATCAAACAACCAGCTCTAGTACCAAACAACCAGCTATAGTATCAAACAACCAGCTATAGTACCAAACAACCTGCTATAGTATCAAACAACCAGCTAAGGTACCAAACAACCAGCTATAGTATAAAACAACCAGCTAAGGTACCAAACAACCAGCTATAGTACCAAACAACCAGCTATAGTACCAAACAACCAGCTATAATATCAAACAACCAGCTATAGTACTAAACAACCAGCTATAGTACTAAACAACCAGCTATAGTACTAAACAACCAGCTATAGTATCAAACCTCCAATAAACAACCAGCTATAGTATCAAACAACCAGCTATAGTATCAAACAACCAGCTGTAGTATCAAACAACCAGCTGTAGTATCAAACAACCAGCTGTAGTATCAAACAACCAGCTATAGTATCAAACAACCAGCTATAGTATCAAACAACCAGCTATAGTATCAAACAACCAGCTATAGTATCAAACAACCAGCTATAGTATCAAACAACCAGCTATAGTACCAAACAACAAGCTATAGTATAAAACAACCAGCTATAGTATAAAACAACCAGCTATAGTATCAAACAACCAGCTATAGTACCAAACAACCAGCTAAGGTACCAAACAACCAGCTAAGGTACCAAACAACCAGCTAAGGTACCAAACAACCAGCTAAGGTACCAAACAACCAGCTAAGGTACCAAACAACCAGCTATAGTACCAAACAACCAGCTATAGTATCAAACAACCAGCTATAGTACTAAACAACCAGCTATAGTATCAAACCTCAAATAAACAACCAGCTATAGTAGCAAACAACCAGCTATAGTACCAAACAACAAGCTATAGTATCAAACAAAGTATCAAACAACCAGCTATAGTACTAAACAACCAGCTATAGTATCAAACCTCCAATAAACAACCAGCTATAGTACCAAACAACCAGCTATAGTATCAAACAACCAGCTATAGTATAAAACAACCAGCTATAGTACCTGTTACGGATACAGGTATCCTGTGTCTGTGTGTATATGTATCCTGTATTGTTTGCTCTCCTTCTCCCCTCACAGGTGAAAATCATCACTCCCCAATCAGTCACCAATCCAATCATCAATCAGAAGGCACACCTCCTCCTGTTTCCTACCCTATCACAGTTCCTTTCCCTTGGTTTAAAAACCCCATCAGTTGTTTGCTCTAGAGCTCAATCTCTCTGTAAATGCCATGTCTGTAGGTCTCTGTATTTCACTCTCTCTTTGTGTATTAACCTCTTTTTTTGTTTGAGCACCTCCATAGCACTTTGTCATCACCTGTGAGTATTGTTTTGGTTATGGTGTTTGATTGCTGGTGAGAAAAGGGGAAACCAAGACAAGTCGCCCATGGGCATAAACTACCCATAGGTAGACTTTGTTAAATACACTAGTTAAAACTGGGCGGACCACCCACTGTATTTTTGGTTAGTTAGTTAGCTATTGTTAAAGTAGGCTAGTCTAGCTTAGGGGTGTTTTTGAATACTTATTGTTTCTTTCCTTGGGTCCAGCTCAGCCCCTTTTCCTGCATTACCGTGTGTTTACAAATAAACCTTGAGTTTGACGGTAGATTTCAGTTGTCGTGGGTATTTCGATCTCACTTTTACTTTGTCACAATTATAATTTGCATGAGTTATGTTACGGGTCTCATTACCATGCCCCCTAGACTGTCGGGCCAAAAGGGATTCGTAACCGTACCAAACAACCAGCTGTAGTACCAAACAACCAGCTGTAGTACCAAACAACCAGCTGTAGTACCAAACAACCAGCTGTAGTACCAAACAACCAGCTGTAGTACCAAACAACCAGCTGTAGTACCAAACAACCAGCTGTAGTACCAAACAACCAGCTGTAGTACCAAACAACCAGCTGTAGTACCAAACAACCAGCTGTAGTACCAAACAACCAGCTGTAGTACCAAACAACCAGCTGTAGTACCAAACAACCAGCTCTAGTATCAGCTATCATATCAAACCTACAATAAACAACCAGAAATAGTATCAAATAACCAGATACATGTTTCTATTATACTATGACAGACCGGCTAGATCTAATGTCTCTAATATATAATGACAGACCAGCTAGATCTACTGTCTCTATATAATATGATAGAACAGCTAGATCTACTGTCTCTATTATAATATGATAGACCAGCTAGAACTACTGTCTCTATTATAGAATGACAGACAAGCTAGATCTACTGTCTCTACTATATAATGACAGACCAGCTTGAACTACTGTCTCTATTATATTTTTACAGACCAGCTAGAACTACTGTCTCTATTATAGAATGACAGACCAGCTAGATCTACTGCCTCTACTATATAATGACAGACCAGCTAGATCTACTGTCTCTATTATATAATGACAGACCAGCTAGATCTACTGTCTCTATTATATTATGACAGGCCAGCTAGATCTACCGTGTCTATTATATTATGACAGGCCAGCTAGATCTACTGTCTCTATTATAGAATGACAGACCAGCTAGATCTACTGTCTCTATTATATAACGACAGACCAGCTAGATCTACTGTCTCTATTAGAGAATGACAGACCAGCTAGATCTACTGTCTCTATTATATTATGACAGTCCAGCTAGAACTACTGTCTCTATTATAGAATGACAGACCAGCTAGATCTACTGTCTCTATTATATTATTACAGACCAGCTAGATCTACTGTCTCTTTTATAATATGACAGACAAGCTAGAACTACTGTCTCTATTAAAGAATGACAGACCAGCTAGATCTACTGTCTCTATTATAATATGATAGAACTGCTAGATCTACTGTCTCTTTTATATTATGACAGTCCAGCTAGAACTACTGTCTCTATTATAGAATGACAGACCAGTTAGATCTACTGTCTCTATTATTTTATGACAGACAAGCTATATCTACTATCTCTATTATATTATGAAAGACCAGTTAGATCTGTCTCTTTTATAATATGACAGACCAGCTAGATCTACTGTGACTATTATAACATGACAGACCAGCTACATGTACTGTCTCTATTATATTTTTACAGACCAGCTAGATCTACTGTCTCTTTTATAATATGACAGACAAGCTAGAACTACTGTCTCTATTAAAGAATGACAGACCAGCTAGATCTACTGGCTCTATTATAGAATGACAGACCAGCTAGATCTACTGGCTCTATTATAGAATGACAGACCAGCTAGATCTACTGTCTCTATTATAGAATGACAGACCAGCTAGATCTACTGTCTCTATTATAGAATGACAGACCAGCTAGATCTACTGTCTCTATTATAGAATGACAGACCAGCTAGATCTACTGTCTCTTTTATAATATGACAGACAAGCTAGAACTACTGTCTCTATTAAAGAATGACAGACCAGCTAGATCTACTGGCTCTATTATAGAATGACAGACCAGCTAGATCTACTGGCTCTATTATAGAATGACAGACCAGCTAGATCTACTGTCTCTATTATAGAATGACAGACCAGCTAGATCTACTGTCTCTATTATAGAATGACAGACCAGCTAGATCTACTGTCTCTATTATATTATGACAGTCCAGCTAGAACTACTGTCTCTATTATAGAATGACAGACCAGCTAGAGCTGTCTCTATTATAGAATGACAGAACAGCTAGATCTACTGTCTCTATTATAATATGATAGACCAGCTAGATCTACTGTCTCTTTTATAATATGACAGACCAGATCGATCTACTGTCTCTATTATAACATGACAGACCAGCTATATCTATTGTCTCTATTATATTTTTACAGACCAGCTAGATCTACTGTCTCTATTATAATATGATAGAACTGCTAGATCTACTGTCTCTTTTATAATGTGACAGACCAGCTAGATCTACTGTCTCTATAATGTGACAGACCAGCTAGCTCTACTGTCTCTATTATAATATGACAGACCAGCTAGATCTACTGTCTCTATTGTATTATGACAGTACAGCTAGAAATACTGTCTCTATTATATTATTACAGACCAGCTAGATCTACTGTCTCTATATTATGAAAGACCAGCTCTATCTACTATCTCTATTATATTATGACAGACAAGCTATATCTACTGTCTCTATTATATTATGACAGACCAGTTAGATCTGTCTCTTTTATAATATGACAGACCAGCTAGATCTACTGTGACTATTATAACATGACAGACCAGCTACATGTACTGTCTCTATTATATTTTTACAGACCAGCTAGATCTACTGTCTCTTTTATAATATGACAGACAAGCTAGAACTACTGTCTCTATTAAAGAATGACAGACCAGCTAGACCTACTGTCTCTATTATAGAATGACAGACCAGCTAGATCTACTGTCTCTATTATATTATGACAGTCCAGCTAGAACTACTGTCTCTATTATAGAATGACAGACCAGCTAGAGCTGTCTCTATTATAGAATGACAGAACAGCTAGATCTACTGTCTCTTTATAATGTGACAGACCAGCTAGATCTACTGTCTCTATTATAATATGACAGACCAGCTAGATCTACTGTCTCTTTTATAATATGACAGACCAGCTTGATCTACTGTCTCTATTATAATATGACAGACCAGCTAGATCTACTGTGACTATTACAACATGACAGAACAGCTATATCTACTGTCTCTATTATTATTTTACAGACCAGCTAGATCTACTGTCTCTATTATATTTTTACAGACCAGCTAGATCTGTCTCTATATGACAGACCAGCTAGATCTGTCTCTATTATAATATGATAGAACTGCTAGATCTACTGTCTCTTTTATAATGTGACAGACCAGCTAGATCTACTGTCTCTATTATAATATGACAGACCAGCTAGATCTACTGTCTCTTTTATAATATGACAGACCAGCTCGATCTACTGTCTCTATTATAATATGACAGACCAGCTAGATCTACTGTGACTATTACAACATGACAGACCAGCTATATCTACTGTCTCTATTATATTTTTACAGACCAGCTAGATCTACCTGTCTCTATTATAATATGACAGACCAGCTAGAACTACTGTCTCTATTATAGAATGACAGACCAGCTAGATCTACTGTCTCTATTATTAATATGACAGACCAGCTAGATCTACTGTCTCTATTATATATGGACAGACAGCCTAGATCTACTGTCCTGCTCTTATATTATGACAGACCAGCTAGATCTACTGTCTCTATTTATAATATACAGACCAGCTAGATCTACTGTCTCTATTATATTATGACAAGTGCATTTAGATCTACTGTCCTCTATATTATATTCCCAGGACCACTAGATCTACTGTCTATATTATATTATGACAACTATCTAGATCTACTTTCTCTATTACTATTATGAACGACTAGCTATATCCGACTGTCTCTATTATATATATGACAGTGGCAGCATATGTACTTGTTTCTATTAATATTATGACAGAACACGGCTAGAATCTACTGGCTTTTCTATTATAAAATTATGACAAGCCAGCTAGATTCATTGTCCTCTATTATATTCGAAGACAGCTCAGCTTTCATCGTCTACTAATCTCTTATCCCTCGATTATATTATGACAGACCAGCTAGATCTACTGTCTATAATTAAACATTAATGGCAGACCAGTTGATTTATCTGTCTCTAATATATTATGACAGACCCAGCTAGATCCTACTGCCTCTATTATATTATGACAGACCACTAAAGATCTACGTCCTAGTATATTATGACAGACCAGCTAGATCTACTGTCTCTATTATATTATGACAGACCAGCTAGATCTAACTGGTCTCGATTGATATATGACAGACCAGCGTAGATCTACTGTCTCTAATTATATTATGACAGGAGACCAGCTTGATTCTACGTCCTCTATTATAATTATGACAGGTGACCAGCTAGATCGAACTGTCTCATTATATATGTCAGTACGAGCTAGATCTAGCTGTACTCTATTAATAATTATGGATAGACCAGCTAGAACTTACTGTCCTCTATTATAGTATGACAGATCAAGTCTAGATCTACTGTCCTACTATGTATATTACAAGACCGAGCCTTGAATCTACTGTCTATATTATACTTATGACAGTACCATCTAGATCTACTGTCTCTATTAATAGAATGACAGACCAAGCTAGATCTACTTGTCTCTACTTATAGACTGACAGACCCAGCTAGATCTACTGTCTCTATTATATGAGGACAGACCAGCTAGATCTACTGTCCTCTATTATATTATGACAGGACCAGCTAGTACTCCCGTGTCTCTATTAATTATGGACAGAGCAGCTAGATTAGAATTCTGTCCTATTATTATGACATGCATGACAGACCAGCTAGATCTACTGTCTCTATTATATTATGACAGACCAGCTAGATCTACTGTCTCTATTATATTATGACAGACCAGCTAGATCTACTGTCTCTATTATATTATGACAGACCAGCTAGATCTACTGTCTCTATTATATTATGACAGACCAGCTAGATCTACTGTCTCTATTATATTATGACAGACCAGCTAGATCTACTGTCTCTATTATATTATGACAGACCAGCTAGATCTACTGTCTCTATTATATTATGACAGACCAGCTAGATCTACTGTCTCTATTATATTATGACAGACCAGCTAGATCTACTGTCTCTATTATATTATGACAGACCAGCTAGATCTACTGTCTCTATTATATTATGACAGACCAGCTAGATCTACTGTCTCTATTATATTATGACAGACCAGCTAGATCTACTGTCTCTATTATATTATGACAGACCAGCTAGATCTACTGTCTCTATATTATGACAGACCAGCTAGATCTACTGTCTCTATTATATTATGACAGACCAGCTAGATCTACTGTCTCTATTATATTATGACAGACCAGCTAGATCTACTGTCTCTATTATATTATGACAGACCAGCTAGATCTACTGTCTCTATATTATGACAGACCAGCTAGATCTACTGTCTCTATTATATTATGACAGACCAGCTAGATCTACTGTCTCTATTATATTATGACAGACCAGCTAGATCTACTGTCTCTATTATATTATGACAGACCAGCTAGATCTACTGTCTCTATTATATTATGACAGACCAGCTAGATCTACTGTCTCTATTATATTATGACAGACCAGCTAGATCTACTGTCTCTATTATATTATGACAGACCAGCTAGATCTACTGTCTCTATTATATTATGACAGACCAGCTAGATCTACTGTCTCTATTATATTATGACAGACCAGCTAGATCTACTGTCTCTATTATATTATGACAGACCAGCTAGATCTACTGTCTCTATTATATTATGACAGACCAGCTAGATCTACTGTCTCTATTATATTATGACAGACCAGCTAGATCTACTGTCTCTATTATATTATGACAGACCAGCTAGATCTACTGTCTCTATTATATTATGACAGACCAGCTAGATCTACTGTCTCTATTATATTATGACAGACCAGCTAGATCTACTGTCTCTATTATATTATGACAGACCAGCTAGATCTACTGTCTCTATTATATTATGACAGACCAGCTAGATCTACTGTCTCTATTATATTATGACAGACCAGCTAGATCTACTGTCTCTATTATATTATGACAGACCAGCTAGATCTACTGTCTCTATTATATTATGACAGACCAGCTAGATCTACTGTCTCTATTATATTATGACAGACCAGCTAGATCTACTGTCTCTATTATATTATGACAGACCAGCTAGATCTACTGTCTCTATTATATTATGACAGACCAGCTAGATCTACTGTCTCTATTATATTATGACAGACCAGCTAGATCTACTGTCTCTATTATATTATGACAGACCAGCTAGATCTACTGTCTCTATTATATTATGACAGACCAGCTAGATCTACTGTCTCTATTATATTATGACAGACCAGCTAGATCTACTGTCTCTATTATATTATGACAGACCAGCTAGATCTACTGTCTCTATTATATTATGACAGACCAGCTAGATCTACTGTCTCTATTATATTATGACAGACCAGCTAGATCTACTGTCTCTATTATATTATGACAGACCAGCTAGATCTACTGTCTCTATTATATTATGACAGACCAGCTAGATCTACTGTCTCTATTATATTATGACAGACCAGCTAGATCTACTGTCTCTATTATATTATGACAGACCAGCTAGATCTACTGTCTCTATTATATTATGACAGACCAGCTAGATCTACTGTCTCTATTATATTATGACAGACCAGCTAGATCTACTGTCTCTATTATATTATGACAGACCAGCTAGATCTACTGTCTCTATTATATTATGACAGACCAGCTAGATCTACTGTCTCTATTATATTATGACAGACCAGCTAGATCTACTGTCTCTATTATATTATGACAGACCAGCTAGATCTACTGTCTCTATTATATTATGACAGACCAGCTAGATCTACTGTCTCTATTATATTATGACAGACCAGCTAGATCTACTGTCTCTATTATATTATGACAGACCAGCTAGATCTACTGTCTCTATTATATTATGACAGACCAGCTAGATCTACTGTCTCTATTATATTATGACAGACCAGCTAGATCTACTGTCTCTATTATATTATGACAGACCAGCTAGATCTACTGTCTCTATTATATTATGACAGACCAGCTAGATCTACTGTCTCTATTATATTATGACAGACCAGCTAGATCTACTGTCTCTATTATATTATGACAGACCAGCTAGATCTACTGTCTCTATTATATTATGACAGACCAGCTAGATCTACTGTCTCTATTATATTATGACAGACCAGCTAGATCTACTGTCTCTATTATATTATGACAGACCAGCTAGATCTACTGTCTCTATTATATTATGACAGACCAGCTAGATCTACTGTCTCTATTATATTATGACAGACCAGCTAGATCTACTGTCTCTATTATATTATGACAGACCAGCTAGATCTACTGTCTCTATTATATTATGACAGACCAGCTAGATCTACTGTCTCTATTATATTATGACAGACCAGCTAGATCTACTGTCTCTATTATATTATGACAGACCAGCTAGATCTACTGTCTCTATTATATTATGACAGACCAGCTAGATCTACTGTCTCTATTATATTATGACAGACCAGCTAGATCTACTGTCTCTATTATATTATGACAGACCAGCTAGATCTACTGTCTCTATTATATTATGACAGACCAGCTAGATCTACTGTCTCTATTATATTATGACAGACCAGCTAGATCTACTGTCTCTATTATATTATGACAGACCAGCTAGATCTACTGTCTCTATTATATTATGACAGACCAGCTAGATCTACTGTCTCTATTATATTATGACAGACCAGCTAGATCTACTGTCTCTATTATATTATGACAGACCAGCTAGATCTACTGTCTCTATTATATTATGACAGACCAGCTAGATCTACTGTCTCTATTATATTATGACAGACCAGCTAGATCTACTGTCTCTATTATATTATGACAGACCAGCTAGATCTACTGTCTCTATTATATTATGACAGACCAGCTAGATCTACTGTCTCTATTATATTATGACAGACCAGCTAGATCTACTGTCTCTATTATATTATGACAGACCAGCTAGATCTACTGTCTCTATTATATTATGACAGACCAGCTAGATCTACTGTCTCTATTATATTATGACAGACCAGCTAGATCTACTGTCTCTATTATATTATGACAGACCAGCTAGATCTACTGTCTCTATTATATTATGACAGACCAGCTAGATCTACTGTCTCTATTATATTATGACAGACCAGCTAGATCTACTGTCTCTATTATATTATGACAGACCAGCTAGATCTACTGTCTCTATTATATTATGACAGACCAGCTAGATCTACTGTCTCTATTATATTATGACAGACCAGCTAGATCTACTGTCTCTATTATATTATGACAGACCAGCTAGATCTACTGTCTCTATTATATTATGACAGACCAGCTAGATCTACTGTCTCTATTATATTATGACAGACCAGCTAGATCTACTGTCTCTATTATATTATGACAGACCAGCTAGATCTACTGTCTCTATTATATTATGACAGACCAGCTAGATCTACTGTCTCTATTATATTATGACAGACCAGCTAGATCTACTGTCTCTATTATATTATGACAGACCAGCTAGATCTACTGTCTCTATTATATTATGACAGACCAGCTAGATCTACTGTCTCTATTATATTATGACAGACCAGCTAGATCTACTGTCTCTATTATATTATGACAGACCAGCTAGATCTACTGTCTCTATTATATTATGACAGACCAGCTAGATCTACTGTCTCTATTATATTATGACAGACCAGCTAGATCTACTGTCTCTATTATATTATGACAGACCAGCTAGATCTACTGTCTCTATTATATTATGACAGACCAGCTAGATCTACTGTCTCTATTATATTATGACAGACCAGCTAGATCTACTGTCTCTATTATATTATGACAGACCAGCTAGATCTACTGTCTCTATTATATTATGACAGACCAGCTAGATCTACTGTCTCTATTATATTATGACAGACCAGCTAGATCTACTGTCTCTATTATATTATGACAGACCAGCTAGATCTACTGTCTCTATTATATTATGACAGACCAGCTAGATCTACTGTCTCTATTATATTATGACAGACCAGCTAGATCTACTGTCTCTATTATATTATGACAGACCAGCTAGATCTACTGTCTCTATTATATTATGACAGACCAGCTAGATCTACTGTCTCTATTATATTATGACAGACCAGCTAGATCTACTGTCTCTATTATATTATGACAGACCAGCTAGATCTACTGTCTCTATTATATTATGACAGACCAGCTAGATCTACTGTCTCTATTATATTATGACAGACCAGCTAGATCTACTGTCTCTATTATATTATGACAGACCAGCTAGATCTACTGTCTCTATTATATTATGACAGACCAGCTAGATCTACTGTCTCTATTATATTATGACAGACCAGCTAGATCTACTGTCTCTATTATATTATGACAGACCAGCTAGATCTACTGTCTCTATTATATTATGACAGACCAGCTAGATCTACTGTCTCTATTATATTATGACAGACCAGCTAGATCTACTGTCTCTATTATATTATGACAGACCAGCTAGATCTACTGTCTCTATTATATTATGACAGACCAGCTAGATCTACTGTCTCTATTATATTATGACAGACCAGCTAGATCTACTGTCTCTATTATATTATGACAGACCAGCTAGATCTACTGTCTCTATTATATTATGACAGACCAGCTAGATCTACTGTCTCTATTATATTATGACAGACCAGCTAGATCTACTGTCTCTATTATATTATGACAGACCAGCTAGATCTACTGTCTCTATTATATTATGACAGACCAGCTAGATCTACTGTCTCTATTATATTATGACAGACCAGCTAGATCTACTGTCTCTATTATATTATGACAGACCAGCTAGATCTACTGTCTCTATTATATTATGACAGACCAGCTAGATCTACTGTCTCTATTATATTATGACAGACCAGCTAGATCTACTGTCTCTATTATATTATGACAGACCAGCTAGATCTACTGTCTCTATTATATTATGACAGACCAGCTAGATCTACTGTCTCTATTATATTATGACAGACCAGCTAGATCTACTGTCTCTATTATATTATGACAGACCAGCTAGATCTACTGTCTCTATTATATTATGACAGACCAGCTAGATCTACTGTCTCTATTATATTATGACAGACCAGCTAGATCTACTGTCTCTATTATATTATGACAGACCAGCTAGATCTACTGTCTCTATTATATTATGACAGACCAGCTAGATCTACTGTCTCTATTATATTATGACAGACCAGCTAGATCTACTGTCTCTATTATATTATGACAGACCAGCTAGATCTACTGTCTCTATTATATTATGACAGACCAGCTAGATCTACTGTCTCTATTATATTATGACAGACCAGCTAGATCTACTGTCTCTATTATATTATGACAGACCAGCTAGATCTACTGTCTCTATTATATTATGACAGACCAGCTAGATCTACTGTCTCTATTATATTATGACAGACCAGCTAGATCTACTGTCTCTATTATATTATGACAGACCAGCTAGATCTACTGTCTCTATTATATTATGACAGACCAGCTAGATCTACTGTCTCTATTATATTATGACAGACCAGCTAGATCTACTGTCTCTATTATATTATGACAGACCAGCTAGATCTACTGTCTCTATTATATTATGACAGACCAGCTAGATCTACTGTCTCTATTATATTATGACAGACCAGCTAGATCTACTGTCTCTATTATATTATGACAGACCAGCTAGATCTACTGTCTCTATTATATTATGACAGACCAGCTAGATCTACTGTCTCTATTATATTATGACAGACCAGCTAGATCTACTGTCTCTATTATATTATGACAGACCAGCTAGATCTACTGTCTCTATTATATTATGACAGACCAGCTAGATCTACTGTCTCTATTATATTATGACAGACCAGCTAGATCTACTGTCTCTATTATATTATGACAGACCAGCTAGATCTACTGTCTCTATTATATTATGACAGACCAGCTAGATCTACTGTCTCTATTATATTATGACAGACCAGCTAGATCTACTGTCTCTATTATATTATGACAGACCAGCTAGATCTACTGTCTCTATTATATTATGACAGACCAGCTAGATCTACTGTCTCTATTATATTATGACAGACCAGCTAGATCTACTGTCTCTATTATATTATGACAGACCAGCTAGATCTACTGTCTCTATTATATTATGACAGACCAGCTAGATCTACTGTCTCTATTATATTATGACAGACCAGCTAGATCTACTGTCTCTATTATATTATGACAGACCAGCTAGATCTACTGTCTCTATTATATTATGACAGACCAGCTAGATCTACTGTCTCTATTATATTATGACAGACCAGCTAGATCTACTGTCTCTATTATATTATGACAGACCAGCTAGATCTACTGTCTCTATTATATTATGACAGACCAGCTAGATCTACTGTCTCTATTATATTATGACAGACCAGCTAGATCTACTGTCTCTATTATATTATGACAGACCAGCTAGATCTACTGTCTCTATTATATTATGACAGACCAGCTAGATCTACTGTCTCTATTATATTATGACAGACCAGCTAGATCTACTGTCTCTATTATATTATGACAGACCAGCTAGATCTACTGTCTCTATTATATTATGACAGACCAGCTAGATCTACTGTCTCTATTATATTATGACAGACCAGCTAGATCTACTGTCTCTATTATATTATGACAGACCAGCTAGATCTACTGTCTCTATTATATTATGACAGACCAGCTAGATCTACTGTCTCTATTATATTATGACAGACCAGCTAGATCTACTGTCTCTATTATATTATGACAGACCAGCTAGATCTACTGTCTCTATTATATTATGACAGACCAGCTAGATCTACTGTCTCTATTATATTATGACAGACCAGCTAGATCTACTGTCTCTATTATATTATGACAGACCAGCTAGATCTACTGTCTCTATTATATTATGACAGACCAGCTAGATCTACTGTCTCTATTATATTATGACAGACCAGCTAGATCTACTGTCTCTATTATATTATGACAGACCAGCTAGATCTACTGTCTCTATTATATTATGACAGACCAGCTAGATCTACTGTCTCTATTATATTATGACAGACCAGCTAGATCTACTGTCTCTATTATATTATGACAGACCAGCTAGATCTACTGTCTCTATTATATTATGACAGACCAGCTAGATCTACTGTCTCTATTATATTATGACAGACCAGCTAGATCTACTGTCTCTATTATATTATGACAGACCAGCTAGATCTACTGTCTCTATTATATTATGACAGACCAGCTAGATCTACTGTCTCTATTATATTATGACAGACCAGCTAGATCTACTGTCTCTATTATATTATGACAGACCAGCTAGATCTACTGTCTCTATTATATTATGACAGACCAGCTAGATCTACTGTCTCTATTATATTATGACAGACCAGCTAGATCTACTGTCTCTATTATATTATGACAGACCAGCTAGATCTACTGTCTCTATTATATTATGACAGACCAGCTAGATCTACTGTCTCTATTATATTATGACAGACCAGCTAGATCTACTGTCTCTATTATATTATGACAGACCAGCTAGATCTACTGTCTCTATTATATTATGACAGACCAGCTAGATCTACTGTCTCTATTATATTATGACAGACCAGCTAGATCTACTGTCTCTATTATATTATGACAGACCAGCTAGATCTACTGTCTCTATTATATTATGACAGACCAGCTAGATCTACTGTCTCTATTATATTATGACAGACCAGCTAGATCTACTGTCTCTATTATATTATGACAGACCAGCTAGATCTACTGTCTCTATTATATTATGACAGACCAGCTAGATCTACTGTCTCTATTATATTATGACAGACCAGCTAGATCTACTGTCTCTATTATATTATGACAGACCAGCTAGATCTACTGTCTCTATTATATTATGACAGACCAGCTAGATCTACTGTCTCTATTATATTATGACAGACCAGCTAGATCTACTGTCTCTATTATATTATGACAGACCAGCTAGATCTACTGTCTCTATTATATTATGACAGACCAGCTAGATCTACTGTCTCTATTATATTATGACAGACCAGCTAGATCTACTGTCTCTATTATATTATGACAGACCAGCTAGATCTACTGTCTCTATTATATTATGACAGACCAGCTAGATCTACTGTCTCTATTATATTATGACAGACCAGCTAGATCTACTGTCTCTATTATATTATGACAGACCAGCTAGATCTACTGTCTCTATTATATTATGACAGACCAGCTAGATCTACTGTCTCTATTATATTATGACAGACCAGCTAGATCTACTGTCTCTATTATATTATGACAGACCAGCTAGATCTACTGTCTCTATTATATTATGACAGACCAGCTAGATCTACTGTCTCTATTATATTATGACAGACCAGCTAGATCTACTGTCTCTATTATATTATGACAGACCAGCTAGATCTACTGTCTCTATTATATTATGACAGACCAGCTAGATCTACTGTCTCTATTATATTATGACAGACCAGCTAGATCTACTGTCTCTATTATATTATGACAGACCAGCTAGATCTACTGTCTCTATTATATTATGACAGACCAGCTAGATCTACTGTCTCTATTATATTATGACAGACCAGCTAGATCTACTGTCTCTATTATATTATGACAGACCAGCTAGATCTACTGTCTCTATTATATTATGACAGACCAGCTAGATCTACTGTCTCTATTATATTATGACAGACCAGCTAGATCTACTGTCTCTATTATATTATGACAGACCAGCTAGATCTACTGTCTCTATTATATTATGACAGACCAGCTAGATCTACTGTCTCTATTATATTATGACAGACCAGCTAGATCTACTGTCTCTATTATATTATGACAGACCAGCTAGATCTACTGTCTCTATTATATTATGACAGACCAGCTAGATCTACTGTCTCTATTATATTATGACAGACCAGCTAGATCTACTGTCTCTATTATATTATGACAGACCAGCTAGATCTACTGTCTCTATTATATTATGACAGACCAGCTAGATCTACTGTCTCTATTATATTATGACAGACCAGCTAGATCTACTGTCTCTATTATATTATGACAGACCAGCTAGATCTACTGTCTCTATTATATTATGACAGACCAGCTAGATCTACTGTCTCTATTATATTATGACAGACCAGCTAGATCTACTGTCTCTATTATATTATGACAGACCAGCTAGATCTACTGTCTCTATTATATTATGACAGACCAGCTAGATCTACTGTCTCTATTATATTATGACAGACCAGCTAGATCTACTGTCTCTATTATATTATGACAGACCAGCTAGATCTACTGTCTCTATTATATTATGACAGACCAGCTAGATCTACTGTCTCTATTATATTATGACAGACCAGCTAGATCTACTGTCTCTATTATATTATGACAGACCAGCTAGATCTACTGTCTCTATTATATTATGACAGACCAGCTAGATCTACTGTCTCTATTATATTATGACAGACCAGCTAGATCTACTGTCTCTATTATATTATGACAGACCAGCTAGATCTACTGTCTCTATTATATTATGACAGACCAGCTAGATCTACTGTCTCTATTATATTATGACAGACCAGCTAGATCTACTGTCTCTATTATATTATGACAGACCAGCTAGATCTACTGTCTCTATTATATTATGACAGACCAGCTAGATCTACTGTCTCTATTATATTATGACAGACCAGCTAGATCTACTGTCTCTATTATATTATGACAGACCAGCTAGATCTACTGTCTCTATTATATTATGACAGACCAGCTAGATCTACTGTCTCTATTATATTATGACAGACCAGCTAGATCTACTGTCTCTATTATATTATGACAGACCAGCTAGATCTACTGTCTCTATTATATTATGACAGACCAGCTAGATCTACTGTCTCTATTATATTATGACAGACCAGCTAGATCTACTGTCTCTATTATATTATGACAGACCAGCTAGATCTACTGTCTCTATTATATTATGACAGACCAGCTAGATCTACTGTCTCTATTATATTATGACAGACCAGCTAGATCTACTGTCTCTATTATATTATGACAGACCAGCTAGATCTACTGTCTCTATTATATTATGACAGACCAGCTAGATCTACTGTCTCTATTATATTATGACAGACCAGCTAGATCTACTGTCTCTATTATATATGACAGACCAGCTAGATCTACTGTCTCTATTATATTATGACAGACCAGCTAGATCTACTGTCTCTATTATATTATGACAGACCAGCTAGATCTACTGTCTCTATTATATTATGACAGACCAGCTAGATCTACTGTCTCTATTATATTATGACAGACCAGCTAGATCTACTGTCTCTATTATATTATGACAGACCAGCTAGATCTACTGTCTCTATTATATTATGACAGACCAGCTAGATCTACTGTCTCTATTATATTATGACAGACCAGCTAGATCTACTGTCTCTATTATATTATGACAGACCAGCTAGATCTACTGTCTCTATTATATTATGACAGACCAGCTAGATCTACTGTCTCTATTATATTATGACAGACCAGCTAGATCTACTGTCTCTATTATATTATGACAGACCAGCTAGATCTACTGTCTCTATTATATTATGACAGACCAGCTAGATCTACTGTCTCTATTATATTATGACAGACCAGCTAGATCTACTGTCTCTATTATATTATGACAGACCAGCTAGATCTACTGTCTCTATTATATTATGACAGACCAGCTAGATCTACTGTCTCTATTATATTATGACAGACCAGCTAGATCTACTGTCTCTATTATATTATGACAGACCAGCTAGATCTACTGTCTCTATTATATTATGACAGACCAGCTAGATCTACTGTCTCTATTATATTATGACAGACCAGCTAGATCTACTGTCTCTATTATATTATGACAGACCAGCTAGATCTACTGTCTCTATTATATTATGACAGACCAGCTAGATCTACTGTCTCTATTATATTATGACAGACCAGCTAGATCTACTGTCTCTATTATATTATGACAGACCAGCTAGATCTACTGTCTCTATTATATTATGACAGACCAGCTAGATCTACTGTCTCTATATATTATGACAGACCAGCTAGATCTACTGTCTCTATTATATTATGACAGACCAGCTAGATCTACTGTCTCTATTATATTATGACAGACCAGCTAGATCTACTGTCTCTATTATATTATGACAGACCAGCTAGATCTACTGTCTCTATTATATTATGACAGACCAGCTAGATCTACTGTCTCTATTATATTATGACAGACCAGCTAGATCTACTGTCTCTATTATATTATGACAGACCAGCTAGATCTACTGTCTCTATTATATTATGACAGACCAGCTAGATCTACTGTCTCTATTATTATGACAGACCAGCTAGATCTACTGTCTCTATTATATTATGACAGACCAGCTAGATCTACTGTCTCTATTATATTATGACAGACCAGCTAGATCTACTGTCTCTATTATATTATGACAGACCAGCTAGATCTACTGTCTCTATTATATTATGACAGACCAGCTAGATCTACTGTCTCTATATATTATGACAGACCAGCTAGATCTACTGTCTCTATTATATTATGACAGACCAGCTAGATCTACTGTCTCTATTATATTATGACAGACCAGCTAGATCTACTGTCTCTATTATATTATGACAGACCAGCTAGATCTACTGTCTCTATTATATTATGACAGACCAGCTAGATCTACTGTCTCTATTATATTATGACAGACCAGCTAGATCTACTGTCTCTATTATATTATGACAGACCAGCTAGATCTACTGTCTCTATTATATTATGACAGACCAGCTAGATCTACTGTCTCTATTATATTATGACAGACCAGCTAGATCTACTGTCTCTATTATATTATGACAGACCAGCTAGATCTACTGTCTCTATTATATTATGACAGACCAGCTAGATCTACTGTCTCTATTATATTATGACAGACCAGCTAGATCTACTGTCTCTATTATATTATGACAGACCAGCTAGATCTACTGTCTCTATTATATTATGAAG
>NW_022262558.1:0-20079 GCF_002021735.2 Oncorhynchus kisutch
CACTTCCCCCATTTACACAGATCTCGCATAACAATATGATACTGTAGCTAGTAGCTAAAAACATTTTATGAGTCAGTTCGCTAGCTAATGTTAGAGTTGCGTAAATTCGAATCTGGTATCAGGATAAATATAACAATGAGTCCACCAATTTTATACTATGTATTTTTTATTAGCTAAGTAATAAATGGCAAATGCAACTTTCATATATACGGGCTCTCTGTAATACCACGCAGGGCAGAACAGAGAATTGACAAGATGTATGTAAACAGTGTTCTTATACTGTGATGGACATAGGCCAACCCGTCTGTTGGCCTATCACAGTAGAGACTGGGCGTGGTTTAAACTTGCCCAGCCTATCGCAGGCGCTCAGGCGGGTCCCCGCCTCTTGGTGCTCTTGGAGTCCTCCCACCGTCGATGTATAGATTCCTACTGTTCTGGTATCGCAGCCTAGTTAGAACAGTTGCTCAGTTCCTGCTATTGTGTTGTTCAGTATTTTTCCATCTCAGTTAAACCTCGTGATGACCCCCTCCCTATCACAACTTTGGTAAGATACAGCAAGTCACACCATGTGCTCAATATTGTTACATACAAACACAAGGACAAAGCATCTGCTGGGCTGTTATCTACAGTTTTGCAACATGCAGGTCACACCATGTTACTCAGTTCTTGTCACACAAACAGGCAAGTAGCAAGCAGTTGTTTAATCTCATAATGATACTCCAGTGCACAAATGCAGACACCTCACACAACCAACATCAGATAATATTTAATCATATATATGGTAATGGCTATAATGTAAAACACAGAATCCAACACTAACTATCAGACATTGTTTACCAAATTAGCTAGCTAGCTTCGAAGAACAAAACAACTTGAGAAACGTTTATTTTCGTTGAAAGTGACATGAGGTCTGATATCACTAATACCATGTAGGTTAAGTACTATTAATTTAAAATGAGGCATCATTTTTGAAGTATTATGTAACGGATGGCAATAGATTGTTCTCAAACTAGCCTACCTAATTAAATAAAGGTGTTCTCAACTAGCCTACCTGGTTAAATAAAGGTGTTCTCAACTAGCCTACCTGGTTTAAATACAGGTGTTCTCAACTAGCTACCTGGTTAAATAAAGGTGTTCTCAACTAGCCTACCTGGTTAAATAAAGGTGTTCTCAACTAGCCTACCTGGTTAAATACAGGTGTTCTCAACTAGCCTATCTGGTTAATACAGGTGTTCTCAACTAGCAAACCTTGTTAAATACAGGCGTTCTCAACTAGCCTACCTTGCTAAATACAGGTGTTCTCAACTAGCCTACCTGGTTAAATACAGGTGTTCTCAACTAGCCTACCTGGTTAAATACAGGTGTTCTCAACTAGCCTACCTGGTTAAATACAGGTGTTCTCAACTAGCCTACCCGGTTAAATAAAGGTGTTCTCAACTAGCCTACCTGGTTAAATAAAGGTGTTCTCAACTAGCCTACCTGGTTAAATAAAGGTGTTCTCAAACAGCCTACCTGGTTAAATACAGGTGTTCTCAACTAGCCTACCTGGTTAAATAAAGGTGTTCTCAACTAGCCTACCTGGTTAAATAAAGGTGTTCTCAACTAGCCTACCTGGGTAAATAAAGGTGTTCTCAACTAGCCTACCTGGTTAAATAAAGGTGTTCTCAACTAGCCTACCTGGTTAAATACAGGTGTTCTCAACTAGCCTACCTGGTTAAATAAATGTGTTCTCAACTAGCCTACCTGGTTAAATACAGGTGTACTCAACTAGCCTACCTGGTTAAATACAGGTGTTCTCAACTAGCCTACCTGGTTAAATAAAGGTGTTCTCAACTAGCCTACCTGGTTAAATACAGGTGTTCTCAACTAGCCTACCTGATTAAATACAGGTGTTCTCAACTAGCCTACCTGGTTAAATAAAGGTGTTCTCAACTAGCCTACCTGGTTAAATACAGGTGTTCTCAACTAGCCTACCTGGTTAAATACAGGTGTTCTCAACTAGCCTACCTGGTTAAATAAAGGTGTTCTCAACTAGCCTACCTGGTTAAATAAAGGTGTTCTCAACTAGCCTACCTGGTTAAATACAGGTGTTCTCAACTAGCCTACCTGGTTAAATACAGATGTTCTCAACTAGCCTACCTGGTTAAATAAAGGTGTTCTCAACTAGCCTACCTGGTTTAATACAGGTGAAATAAAACATGTAAAAAGTAATGATGGTTAAATACATGTAGGCTAATTAACATGTAATAGCAAAACTATTTTGTCTTGGAAGTCACATTAGTAGGTGTTCAGTGCATGAGAGAACTTACATTTTAGTCATGTTATTGTGTCATTGCAGCATCATTTTGTCCACAACTCTTTTGGTTAAAGGTGAGTATCCAAAAATCTATGTAGGCTAAATCTGAAATGATATATTTGAGGCATTATTCTGATTGTCTATATTCCAATGTGAGAATACTCACATTTTATACCCCCCACCCGCACTTCTCAACATATCACCTCACTATACACCATAGTAATGTATACACATGTAACACATGACCTGATTTCCCTAACGAAAAAGACACACAACAGCTCTTTGCTACTGATGAGGCATTTGACATTATTCCCTGCTTCTCTCTCTGGTAAACTAGGCAGTGCTACACCTGGCTACCTACCCAACCCTGCAACGTGAGTATCTCCGCTCCTTACTTCTTGGAGTACCACTACATTTACCGACACACACCTGGGCTAAAGTACTATTTTAAATCATTTGTACTGACACACAACTGGGCTGAAATACTATTTTAGAAGGCCCACCCCTGTCACGCCCTGGCCATAGAGAGGCTTTTATTCTCTATTTTGGTTAGGCCAGGGTGTGACTAGGGTGGGCTTTCTGTGTTCTTTTTCTATGTTTTTGTATTTCTTTGTTTTTGGCCGGGTGTGGTTCTCAATCAGGGACAGCTGTCTATCGTTGTCTCTGATTGAGAACCATACTTAGGTAGCTCTTACCCACATAGGTTTTGTGGGTAGTTGCTTTCTGTTTTGCACCTGACGGAGCTGTTTCGGTTGTTCTCTTTGTTACTTTGTATTTAGTGTTCCGTTCTATTTAATAAATGACGAACATATGCTGCGCTTTGGTCCTCACCTTATTCCACCAACGGCCGTTACAGTATGTATGTATGCATGTGTCTATAGACAATAGATCTAGCTGGTCTGTCATAATATAATAGAGACAGTAGATCTAGCTGGTCTGTCATAATATAATAGAGTCAGTAGATCTAGCTGGTCTGTCATAATATAATAGAGACAATAGATCTAGCTGGTCTGTCATAATATAATAGAGACAAAAGATCGAGCTGGTCTGTCATAATATAATAGAGACAGTAGATCTAGCTGGTCTGTCATAATATAATAGAGACAGTAGATCTAGCTGGTCTGTCATAATATAATAGATCCAGTAGATATAGCTGGTCTGTCATAATATAATAGATCGACTAGATCTAGCTGGTCTGTCATAATATAATAGAGACAGTAGATCTAGCTGGTCTGTCATAATATAATAGAGACAGTATCTAGCTGGTCTGTCATAATATAATAGAGACAGTAGATCTAGCTGGTCTGTCATAATATAATAGAGACAGTAGATCTAGCTGGTCTGTCATAATATAATAGAGACAGTAGATCTAGCTGGTCTGTCATAATATAATAGAGACAGTAGATCTAGCTGGTCTGTCATAATATAATAGAGACAGTAGATCTAGCTGGTCTGTCATAATATAATAGAGACAGTAGATCTAGCTGGTCTGTCATAATATAATAGAGACAGTAGATCTAGCTGGTCTGTCATAATATAATAGAGACAGTAGATCTAGCTGGTCTGTCATAATATAATAGAGACAGTAGATCTAGCTGGTCTGTCATAATATAATAGAGACAGTAGATCTAGCTGGTCTGTCATATATAATAGAGACTAGATATAGCTGGTCTGTCATAATATAATAGACAGTAGATCTAGCTGGTCTGTCATAATATAATAGAGACAGTAGATCTAGCTGGTCTGTCATAATATAATAGAGACAGTAGATCTAGCTGGTCTGTCATAATATAATAGAGACAGTAGATCTAGCTGGTCTGTCATAATATAATAGAGACAGTAGATCTAGCTGGTCTGTCATAATATAATAGAGACAGTAGATCTAGCTGGTCTGTCATAATATAATAGAGACAGTAGATCTAGCTGGTCTGTCAAATATAATAGAGACAGTAGATCTAGCTGGTCTGTCATAATATAATAGAGACAGTAGATCTAGCTGGTCTGTCATATATAATAGAGACAGTAGATCTAGCTGGTCTGTCATAATATAATAGAGACAGTAGATCTAGCTGGTCTGTCATAATATAATAGAGACAGTAGATCTAGCTGGTCTGTCATAATATAATAGAGACAGTAGATCTAGCTGGTCTGTCATAATATAATAGAGACAGTAGATCTAGCTGGTCTGTCATAATATAATAGAGACAGTAGATCTAGCTGGTCTGTCATAATATAATAGAGACAGTAGATCTAGCTGGTCTGTCATAATATAATAGAGACAGTAGATCTAGCTGGTCTGTCATAATATAATAGAGACAGTAGATCTAGCTGGTCTGTCATAATATAATAGAGACAGTAGATCTAGCTGGTCTGTCATAATATAATAGAGACAGTAGATCTAGCTGGTCTGTCATAATATAATAGAGACAGTAGATCTAGCTGGTCTGTCATAATATAATAGAGACAGTAGATCTAGCTGGTCTGTCATAATATAATAGAGACAGTAGATCTAGCTGGTCTGTCATAATATAATAGAGACAGTAGATCTAGCTGGTCTGTCATAATATAATAGAGACAGTAGATCTAGCTGGTCTGTCATAATATAATAGAGACAGTAGATCTAGCTGGTCTGTCATAATATAATAGAGACAGTAGATCTAGCTGGTCTGTCATAATATAATAGAGACAGTAGATCTAGCTGGTCTGTCATAATATAATAGAGACAGTAGATCTAGCTGGTCTGTCATAATATAATAGAGACAGTAGATCTAGCTGGTCTGTCATAATATAATAGAGACAGTAGATCTAGCTGGTCTGTCATAATATAATAGAGACAGTAGATCTAGCTGGTCTGTCATAATATAATAGAGACAGTAGATCTAGCTGGTCTGTCATAATATAATAGAGACAGTAGATCTAGCTGGTCTGTCATAATATAATAGAGACAGTAGATCTAGCTGGTCTGTCATAATATAATAGAGACAGTAGATCTAGCTGGTCTGTCATAATATAATAGAGACAGTAGATCTAGCTGGTCTGTCATAATATAATAGAGACAGTAGATCTAGCTGGTCTGTCATAATATAATAGAGACAGTAGATCTAGCTGGTCTGTCATAATATAATAGAGACAGTAGATCTAGCTGGTCTGTCATAATATAATAGAGACAGTAGATCTAGCTGGTCTGTCATAATATAATAGAGACAGTAGATCTAGCTGGTCTGTCATAATATAATAGAGACAGTAGATCTAGCTGGTCTGTCATAATATAATAGAGACAGTAGATCTAGCTGGTCTGTCATAATATAATAGAGACAGTAGATCTAGCTGGTCTGTCATAATATAATAGAGACAGTAGATCTAGCTGGTCTGTCATAATATAATAGAGACAGTAGATCTAGCTGGTCTGTCATAATATAATAGAGACAGTAGATCTAGCTGGTCTGTCATAATATAATAGAGACAGTAGATCTAGCTGGTCTGTCATAATATAATAGAGACAGTAGATCTAGCTGGTCTGTCATAATATAATAGAGACAGTAGATCTAGCTGGTCTGTCATAATATAATAGAGACAGTAGATCTAGCTGGTCTGTCATAATATAATAGAGACAGTAGATCTAGCTGGTCTGTCATAATATAATAGAGACAGTAGATCTAGCTGGTCTGTCATAATATAATAGAGACAGTAGATCTAGCTGGTCTGTCATAATATAATAGAGACAGTAGATCTAGCTGGTCTGTCATAATATAATAGAGACAGTAGATCTAGCTGGTCTGTCATAATATAATAGAGACAGTAGATCTAGCTGGTCTGTCATAATATAATAGAGACAGTAGATCTAGCTGGTCTGTCATAATATAATAGAGACAGTAGATCTAGCTGGTCTGTCATAATATAATAGAGACAGTAGATCTAGCTGGTCTGTCATAATATAATAGAGACAGTAGATCTAGCTGGTCTGTCATAATATAATAGAGACAGTAGATCTAGCTGGTCTGTCATAATATAATAGAGACAGTAGATCTAGCTGGTCTGTCATAATATAATAGAGACAGTAGATCTAGCTGGTCTGTCATAATATAATAGAGACAGTAGATCTAGCTGGTCTGTCATAATATAATAGAGACAGTAGATCTAGCTGGTCTGTCATAATATAATAGAGACAGTAGATCTAGCTGGTCTGTCATAATATAATAGAGACAGTAGATCTAGCTGGTCTGTCATAATATAATAGAGACAGTAGATCTAGCTGGTCTGTCATAATATAATAGAGACAGTAGATCTAGCTGGTCTGTCATAATATAATAGAGACAGTAGATCTAGCTGGTCTGTCATAATATAATAGAGACAGTAGATCTAGCTGGTCTGTCATAATATAATAGAGACAGTAGATCTAGCTGGTCTGTCATAATATAATAGAGACAGTAGATCTAGCTGGTCTGTCATAATATAATAGAGACAGTAGATCTAGCTGGTCTGTCATAATATAATAGAGACAGTAGATCTAGCTGGTCTGTCATAATATAATAGAGACAGTAGATCTAGCTGGTCTGTCATAATATAATAGAGACAGTAGATCTAGCTGGTCTGTCATAATATAATAGAGACAGTAGATCTAGCTGGTCTGTCATAATATAATAGAGACAGTAGATCTAGCTGGTCTGTCATAATATAATAGAGACAGTAGATCTAGCTGGTCTGTCATAATATAATAGAGACAGTAGATCTAGCTGGTCTGTCATAATATAATAGAGACAGTAGATCTAGCTGGTCTGTCATAATATAATAGAGACAGTAGATCTAGCTGGTCTGTCATAATATAATAGAGACAGTAGATCTAGCTGGTCTGTCATAATATAATAGAGACAGTAGATCTAGCTGGTCTGTCATAATATAATAGAGACAGTAGATCTAGCTGGTCTGTCATAATATAATAGAGACAGTAGATCTAGCTGGTCTGTCATAATATAATAGAGACAGTAGATCTAGCTGGTCTGTCATAATATAATAGAGACAGTAGATCTAGCTGGTCTGTCATAATATAATAGAGACAGTAGATCTAGCTGGTCTGTCATAATATAATAGAGACAGTAGATCTAGCTGGTCTGTCATAATATAATAGAGACAGTAGATCTAGCTGGTCTGTCATAATATAATAGAGACAGTAGATCTAGCTGGTCTGTCATAATATAATAGAGACAGTAGATCTAGCTGGTCTGTCATAATATAATAGAGACAGTAGATCTAGCTGGTCTGTCATAATATAATAGAGACAGTAGATCTAGCTGGTCTGTCATAATATAATAGAGACAGTAGATCTAGCTGGTCTGTCATAATATAATAGAGACAGTAGATCTAGCTGGTCTGTCATAATATAATAGAGACAGTAGATCTAGCTGGTCTGTCATAATATAATAGAGACAGTAGATCTAGCTGGTCTGTCATAATATAATAGAGACAGTAGATCTAGCTGGTCTGTCATAATATAATAGAGACAGTAGATCTAGCTGGTCTGTCATAATATAATAGAGACAGTAGATCTAGCTGGTCTGTCATAATATAATAGAGACAGTAGATCTAGCTGGTCTGTCATAATATAATAGAGACAGTAGATCTAGCTGGTCTGTCATAATATAATAGAGACAGTAGATCTAGCTGGTCTGTCATAATATAATAGAGACAGTAGATCTAGCTGGTCTGTCATAATATAATAGAGACAGTAGATCTAGCTGGTCTGTCATAATATAATAGAGACAGTAGATCTAGCTGGTCTGTCATAATATAATAGAGACAGTAGATCTAGCTGGTCTGTCATAATATAATAGAGACAGTAGATCTAGCTGGTCTGTCATAATATAATAGAGACAGTAGATCTAGCTGGTCTGTCATAATATAATAGAGACAGTAGATCTAGCTGGTCTGTCATAATATAATAGAGACAGTAGATCTAGCTGGTCTGTCATAATATAATAGAGACAGTAGATCTAGCTGGTCTGTCATAATATAATAGAGACAGTAGATCTAGCTGGTCTGTCATAATATAATAGAGACAGTAGATCTAGCTGGTCTGTCATAATATAATAGAGACAGTAGATCTAGCTGGTCTGTCATAATATAATAGAGACAGTAGATCTAGCTGGTCTGTCATAATATAATAGAGACAGTAGATCTAGCTGGTCTGTCATAATATAATAGAGACAGTAGATCTAGCTGGTCTGTCATAATATAATAGAGACAGTAGATCTAGCTGGTCTGTCATAATATAATAGAGACAGTAGATCTAGCTGGTCTGTCATAATATAATAGAGACAGTAGATCTAGCTGGTCTGTCATAATATAATAGAGACAGTAGATCTAGCTGGTCTGTCATAATATAATAGAGACAGTAGATCTAGCTGGTCTGTCATAATATAATAGAGACAGTAGATCTAGCTGGTCTGTCATAATATAATAGAGACAGTAGATCTAGCTGGTCTGTCATAATATAATAGAGACAGTAGATCTAGCTGGTCTGTCATAATATAATAGAGACAGTAGATCTAGCTGGTCTGTCATAATATAATAGAGACAGTAGATCTAGCTGGTCTGTCATAATATAATAGAGACAGTAGATCTAGCTGGTCTGTCATAATATAATAGAGACAGTAGATCTAGCTGGTCTGTCATAATATAATAGAGACAGTAGATCTAGCTGGTCTGTCATAATATAATAGAGACAGTAGATCTAGCTGGTCTGTCATAATATAATAGAGACAGTAGATCTAGCTGGTCTGTCATAATATAATAGAGACAGTAGATCTAGCTGGTCTGTCATAATATAATAGAGACAGTAGATCTAGCTGGTCTGTCATAATATAATAGAGACAGTAGATCTAGCTGGTCTGTCATAATATAATAGAGACAGTAGATCTAGCTGGTCTGTCATAATATAATAGAGACAGTAGATCTAGCTGGTCTGTCATAATATAATAGAGACAGTAGATCTAGCTGGTCTGTCATAATATAATAGAGACAGTAGATCTAGCTGGTCTGTCATAATATAATAGAGACAGTAGATCTAGCTGGTCTGTCATAATATAATAGAGACAGTAGATCTAGCTGGTCTGTCATAATATAATAGAGACAGTAGATCTAGCTGGTCTGTCATAATATAATAGAGACAGTAGATCTAGCTGGTCTGTCATAATATAATAGAGACAGTAGATCTAGCTGGTCTGTCATAATATAATAGAGACAGTAGATCTAGCTGGTCTGTCATAATATAATAGAGACAGTAGATCTAGCTGGTCTGTCATAATATAATAGAGACAGTAGATCTAGCTGGTCTGTCATAATATAATAGAGACAGTAGATCTAGCTGGTCTGTCATAATATAATAGAGACAGTAGATCTAGCTGGTCTGTCATAATATAATAGAGACAGTAGATCTAGCTGGTCTGTCATAATATAATAGAGACAGTAGATCTAGCTGGTCTGTCATAATATAATAGAGACAGTAGATCTAGCTGGTCTGTCATAATATAATAGAGACAGTAGATCTAGCTGGTCTGTCATAATATAATAGAGACAGTAGATCTAGCTGGTCTGTCATAATATAATAGAGACAGTAGATCTAGCTGGTCTGTCATAATATAATAGAGACAGTAGATCTAGCTGGTCTGTCATAATATAATAGAGACAGTAGATCTAGCTGGTCTGTCATAATATAATAGAGACAGTAGATCTAGCTGGTCTGTCATAATATAATAGAGACAGTAGATCTAGCTGGTCTGTCATAATATAATAGAGACAGTAGATCTAGCTGGTCTGTCATAATATAATAGAGACAGTAGATCTAGCTGGTCTGTCATAATATAATAGAGACAGTAGATCTAGCTGGTCTGTCATAATATAATAGAGACAGTAGATCTAGCTGGTCTGTCATAATATAATAGAGACAGTAGATCTAGCTGGTCTGTCATAATATAATAGAGACAGTAGATCTAGCTGGTCTGTCATAATATAATAGAGACAGTAGATCTAGCTGGTCTGTCATAATATAATAGAGACAGTAGATCTAGCTGGTCTGTCATAATATAATAGAGACAGTAGATCTAGCTGGTCTGTCATAATATAATAGAGACAGTAGATCTAGCTGGTCTGTCATAATATAATAGAGACAGTAGATCTAGCTGGTCTGTCATAATATAATAGAGACAGTAGATCTAGCTGGTCTGTCATAATATAATAGAGACAGTAGATCTAGCTGGTCTGTCATAATATAATAGAGACAGTAGATCTAGCTGGTCTGTCATAATATAATAGAGACAGTAGATCTAGCTGGTCTGTCATAATATAATAGAGACAGTAGATCTAGCTGGTCTGTCATAATATAATAGAGACAGTAGATCTAGCTGGTCTGTCATAATATAATAGAGACAGTAGATCTAGCTGGTCTGTCATAATATAATAGAGACAGTAGATCTAGCTGGTCTGTCATAATATAATAGAGACAGTAGATCTAGCTGGTCTGTCATAATATAATAGAGACAGTAGATCTAGCTGGTCTGTCATAATATAATAGAGACAGTAGATCTAGCTGGTCTGTCATAATATAATAGAGACAGTAGATCTAGCTGGTCTGTCATAATATAATAGAGACAGTAGATCTAGCTGGTCTGTCATAATATAATAGAGACAGTAGATCTAGCTGGTCTGTCATAATATAATAGAGACAGTAGATCTAGCTGGTCTGTCATAATATAATAGAGACAGTAGATCTAGCTGGTCTGTCATAATATAATAGAGACAGTAGATCTAGCTGGTCTGTCATAATATAATAGAGACAGTAGATCTAGCTGGTCTGTCATAATATAATAGAGACAGTAGATCTAGCTGGTCTGTCATAATATAATAGAGACAGTAGATCTAGCTGGTCTGTCATAATATAATAGAGACAGTAGATCTAGCTGGTCTGTCATAATATAATAGAGACAGTAGATCTAGCTGGTCTGTCATAATATAATAGAGACAGTAGATCTAGCTGGTCTGTCATAATATAATAGAGACAGTAGATCTAGCTGGTCTGTCATAATATAATAGAGACAGTAGATCTAGCTGGTCTGTCATAATATAATAGAGACAGTAGATCTAGCTGGTCTGTCATAATATAATAGAGACAGTAGATCTAGCTGGTCTGTCATAATATAATAGAGACAGTAGATCTAGCTGGTCTGTCATAATATAATAGAGACAGTAGATCTAGCTGGTCTGTCATAATATAATAGAGACAGTAGATCTAGCTGGTCTGTCATAATATAATAGAGACAGTAGATCTAGCTGGTCTGTCATAATATAATAGAGACAGTAGATCTAGCTGGTCTGTCATAATATAATAGAGACAGTAGATCTAGCTGGTCTGTCATAATATAATAGAGACAGTAGATCTAGCTGGTCTGTCATAATATAATAGAGACAGTAGATCTAGCTGGTCTGTCATAATATAATAGAGACAGTAGATCTAGCTGGTCTGTCATAATATAATAGAGACAGTAGATCTAGCTGGTCTGTCATAATATAATAGAGACAGTAGATCTAGCTGGTCTGTCATAATATAATAGAGACAGTAGATCTAGCTGGTCTGTCATAATATAATAGAGACAGTAGATCTAGCTGGTCTGTCATAATATAATAGAGACAGTAGATCTAGCTGGTCTGTCATAATATAATAGAGACAGTAGATCTAGCTGGTCTGTCATAATATAATAGAGACAGTAGATCTAGCTGGTCTGTCATAATATAATAGAGACAGTAGATCTAGCTGGTCTGTCATAATATAATAGAGACAGTAGATCTAGCTGGTCTGTCATAATATAATAGAGACAGTAGATCTAGCTGGTCTGTCATAATATAATAGAGACAGTAGATCTAGCTGGTCTGTCATAATATAATAGAGACAGTAGATCTAGCTGGTCTGTCATAATATAATAGAGACAGTAGATCTAGCTGGTCTGTCATAATATAATAGAGACAGTAGATCTAGCTGGTCTGTCATAATATAATAGAGACAGTAGATCTAGCTGGTCTGTCATAATATAATAGAGACAGTAGATCTAGCTGGTCTGTCATAATATAATAGAGACAGTAGATCTAGCTGGTCTGTCATAATATAATAGAGACAGTAGATCTAGCTGGTCTGTCATAATATAATAGAGACAGTAGATCTAGCTGGTCTGTCATAATATAATAGAGACAGTAGATCTAGCTGGTCTGTCATAATATAATAGAGACAGTAGATCTAGCTGGTCTGTCATAATATAATAGAGACAGTAGATCTAGCTGGTCTGTCATAATATAATAGAGACAGTAGATCTAGCTGGTCTGTCATAATATAATAGAGACAGTAGATCTAGCTGGTCTGTCATAATATAATAGAGACAGTAGATCTAGCTGGTCTGTCATAATATAATAGAGACAGTAGATCTAGCTGGTCTGTCATAATATAATAGAGACAGTAGATCTAGCTGGTCTGTCATAATATAATAGAGACAGTAGATCTAGCTGGTCTGTCATAATATAATAGAGACAGTAGATCTAGCTGGTCTGTCATAATATAATAGAGACAGTAGATCTAGCTGGTCTGTCATAATATAATAGAGACAGTAGATCTAGCTGGTCTGTCATAATATAATAGAGACAGTAGATCTAGCTGGTCTGTCATAATATAATAGAGACAGTAGATCTAGCTGGTCTGTCATAATATAATAGAGACAGTAGATCTAGCTGGTCTGTCATAATATAATAGAGACAGTAGATCTAGCTGGTCTGTCATAATATAATAGAGACAGTAGATCTAGCTGGTCTGTCATAATATAATAGAGACAGTAGATCTAGCTGGTCTGTCATAATATAATAGAGACAGTAGATCTAGCTGGTCTGTCATAATATAATAGAGACAGTAGATCTAGCTGGTCTGTCATAATATAATAGAGACAGTAGATCTAGCTGGTCTGTCATAATATAATAGAGACAGTAGATCTAGCTGGTCTGTCATAATATAATAGAGACAGTAGATCTAGCTGGTCTGTCATAATATAATAGAGACAGTAGATCTAGCTGGTCTGTCATAATATAATAGAGACAGTAGATCTAGCTGGTCTGTCATAATATAATAGAGACAGTAGATCTAGCTGGTCTGTCATAATATAATAGAGACAGTAGATCTAGCTGGTCTGTCATAATATAATAGAGACAGTAGATCTAGCTGGTCTGTCATAATATAATAGAGACAGTAGATCTAGCTGGTCTGTCATAATATAATAGAGACAGTAGATCTAGCTGGTCTGTCATAATATAATAGAGACAGTAGATCTAGCTGGTCTGTCATAATATAATAGAGACAGTAGATCTAGCTGGTCTGTCATAATATAATAGAGACAGTAGATCTAGCTGGTCTGTCATAATATAATAGAGACAGTAGATCTAGCTGGTCTGTCATAATATAATAGAGACAGTAGATCTAGCTGGTCTGTCATAATATAATAGAGACAGTAGATCTAGCTGGTCTGTCATAATATAATAGAGACAGTAGATCTAGCTGGTCTGTCATAATATAATAGAGACAGTAGATCTAGCTGGTCTGTCATAATATAATAGAGACAGTAGATCTAGCTGGTCTGTCATAATATAATAGAGACAGTAGATCTAGCTGGTCTGTCATAATATAATAGAGACAGTAGATCTAGCTGGTCTGTCATAATATAATAGAGACAGTAGATCTAGCTGGTCTGTCATAATATAATAGAGACAGTAGATCTAGCTGGTCTGTCATAATATAATAGAGACAGTAGATCTAGCTGGTCTGTCATAATATAATAGAGACAGTAGATCTAGCTGGTCTGTCATAATATAATAGAGACAGTAGATCTAGCTGGTCTGTCATAATATAATAGAGACAGTAGATCTAGCTGGTCTGTCATAATATAATAGAGACAGTAGATCTAGCTGGTCTGTCATAATATAATAGAGACAGTAGATCTAGCTGGTCTGTCATAATATAATAGAGACAGTAGATCTAGCTGGTCTGTCATAATATAATAGAGACAGTAGATCTAGCTGGTCTGTCATAATATAATAGAGACAGTAGATCTAGCTGGTCTGTCATAATATAATAGAGACAGTAGATCTAGCTGGTCTGTCATAATATAATAGAGACAGTAGATCTAGCTGGTCTGTCATAATATAATAGAGACAGTAGATCTAGCTGGTCTGTCATAATATAATAGAGACAGTAGATCTAGCTGGTCTGTCATAATATAATAGAGACAGTAGATCTAGCTGGTCTGTCATAATATAATAGAGACAGTAGATCTAGCTGGTCTGTCATAATATAATAGAGACAGTAGATCTAGCTGGTCTGTCATAATATAATAGAGACAGTAGATCTAGCTGGTCTGTCATAATATAATAGAGACAGTAGATCTAGCTGGTCTGTCATAATATAATAGAGACAGTAGATCTAGCTGGTCTGTCATAATATAATAGAGACAGTAGATCTAGCTGGTCTGTCATAATATAATAGAGACAGTAGATCTAGCTGGTCTGTCATAATATAATAGAGACAGTAGATCTAGCTGGTCTGTCATAATATAATAGAGACAGTAGATCTAGCTGGTCTGTCATAATATAATAGAGACAGTAGATCTAGCTGGTCTGTCATAATATAATAGAGACAGTAGATCTAGCTGGTCTGTCATAATATAATAGAGACAGTAGATCTAGCTGGTCTGTCATAATATAATAGAGACAGTAGATCTAGCTGGTCTGTCATAATATAATAGAGACAGTAGATCTAGCTGGTCTGTCATAATATAATAGAGACAGTAGATCTAGCTGGTCTGTCATAATATAATAGAGACAGTAGATCTAGCTGGTCTGTCATAATATAATAGAGACAGTAGATCTAGCTGGTCTGTCATAATATAATAGAGACAGTAGATCTAGCTGGTCTGTCATAATATAATAGAGACAGTAGATCTAGCTGGTCTGTCATAATATAATAGAGACAGTAGATCTAGCTGGTCTGTCATAATATAATAGAGACAGTAGATCTAGCTGGTCTGTCATAATATAATAGAGACAGTAGATCTAGCTGGTCTGTCATAATATAATAGAGACAGTAGATCTAGCTGGTCTGTCATAATATAATAGAGACAGTAGATCTAGCTGGTCTGTCATAATATAATAGAGACAGTAGATCTAGCTGGTCTGTCATAATATAATAGAGACAGTAGATCTAGCTGGTCTGTCATAATATAATAGAGACAGTAGATCTAGCTGGTCTGTCATAATATAATAGAGACAGTAGATCTAGCTGGTCTGTCATAATATAATAGAGACAGTAGATCTAGCTGGTCTGTCATAATATAATAGAGACAGTAGATCTAGCTGGTCTGTCATAATATAATAGAGACAGTAGATCTAGCTGGTCTGTCATAATATAATAGAGACAGTAGATCTAGCTGGTCTGTCATAATATAATAGAGACAGTAGATCTAGCTGGTCTGTCATAATATAATAGAGACAGTAGATCTAGCTGGTCTGTCATAATATAATAGAGACAGTAGATCTAGCTGGTCTGTCATAATATAATAGAGACAGTAGATCTAGCTGGTCTGTCATAATATAATAGAGACAGTAGATCTAGCTGGTCTGTCATAATATAATAGAGACAGTAGATCTAGCTGGTCTGTCATAATATAATAGAGACAGTAGATCTAGCTGGTCTGTCATAATATAATAGAGAAGATGTGTATAATAGAGACAGTAGATCTAGCTGGTCTGTCATAATATAATAGAGACAGTAGATCTAGCTGGTCTGTCATAATATAATAGAGACAGTAGATCTAGCTGGTCTGTCATAATATAATAGAGACAGTAGATCTAGCTGGTCTGTCATAATATAATAGAGACAGTAGATCTAGCTGGTCTGTCATAATATAATAGAGACAGTAGATCTAGCTGGTCTGTCATAATATAATAGAGACAGTAGATCTAGCTGGTCTGTCATAATATAATAGAGACAGTAGATCTAGCTGGTCTGTCATAATATAATAGAGACAGTAGATCTAGCTGGTCTGTCATAATATAATAGAGACAGTAGATCTAGCTGGTCTGTCATAATATAATAGAGACAGTAGATCTAGCTGGTCTGTCATAATATAATAGAGACAGTAGATCTAGCTGGTCTGTCATAATATAATAGAGACAGTAGATCTAGCTGGTCTGTCATAATATAATAGAGACAGTAGATCTAGCTGGTCTGTCATAATATAATAGAGACAGTAGATCTAGCTGGTCTGTCATAATATAATAGAGACAGTAGATCTAGCTGGTCTGTCATAATATAATAGAGACAGTAGATCTAGCTGGTCTGTCATAATATAATAGAGACAGTAGATCTAGCTGGTCTGTCATAATATAATAGAGACAGTAGATCTAGCTGGTCTGTCATAATATAATAGAGACAGTAGATCTAGCTGGTCTGTCATAATATAATAGAGACAGTAGATCTAGCTGGTCTGTCATAATATAATAGAGACAGTAGATCTAGCTGGTCTGTCATAATATAATAGAGACAGTAGATCTAGCTGGTCTGTCATAATATAATAGAGACAGTAGATCTAGCTGGTCTGTCATAATATAATAGAGACAGTAGATCTAGCTGGTCTGTCATAATATAATAGAGACAGTAGATCTAGCTGGTCTGTCATAATATAATAGAGACAGTAGATCTAGCTGGTCTGTCATAATATAATAGAGACAGTAGATCTAGCTGGTCTGTCATAATATAATAGAGACAGTAGATCTAGCTGGTCTGTCATAATATAATAGAGACAGTAGATCTAGCTGGTCTGTCATAATATAATAGAGACAGTAGATCTAGCTGGTCTGTCATAATATAATAGAGACAGTAGATCTAGCTGGTCTGTCATAATATAATAGAGACAGTAGATCTAGCTGGTCTGTCATAATATAATAGAGACAGTAGATCTAGCTGGTCTGTCATAATATAATAGAGACAGTAGATCTAGCTGGTCTGTCATAATATAATAGAGACAGTAGATCTAGCTGGTCTGTCATAATATAATAGAGACAGTAGATCTAGCTGGTCTGTCATAATATAATAGAGACAGTAGATCTAGCTGGTCTGTCATAATATAATAGAGACAGTAGATCTAGCTGGTCTGTCATAATATAATAGAGACAGTAGATCTAGCTGGTCTGTCATAATATAATAGAGACAGTAGATCTAGCTGGTCTGTCATAATATAATAGAGACAGTAGATCTAGCTGGTCTGTCATAATATAATAGAGACAGTAGATCTAGCTGGTCTGTCATAATATAATAGAGACAGTAGATCTAGCTGGTCTGTCATAATATAATAGAGACAGTAGATCTAGCTGGTCTGTCATAATATAATAGAGACAGTAGATCTAGCTGGTCTGTCATAATATAATAGAGACAGTAGATCTAGCTGGTCTGTCAAATATAATAGAGACAGTAGATCTAGCTGGTCTGTCATAATATAATAGAGACAGTAGATCTAGCTGGTCTGTCATAATATAATAGAGACAGTAGATCTAGCTGGTCTGTCATAATATAATAGAGACAGTAGATCTACCTGGTCTGTCAAAATATAACAGAGACAGTAGATCTAGCTGGTCTGTCATAATATAATAGAGACAGTAGATCTAGCTGGTCTGTCATAATATAATAGAGACAGTAGATCTAGCTGGTCTGTCATAATATAATAGAGACAGTAGATCTAGCTGGTCTGTCATAATATAATAGAGACAGTAGATCTAGCTGGTCTGTCATAATATAATAGAGACAGTAGATCTAGCTGGTCTGTCATAATATAATAGAGACAGTAGATCTAGCTGGTCTGTCATAATATAATAGAGACAGTAGATCTAGCTGGTCTGTCATAATATAATAGAGACAGTAGATCTAGCTGGTCTGTCATAATATAATAGAGACAGTAGATCTAGCTGGTCTGTCATAATATAATAGAGACAGTAGATCTAGCTGGTCTGTCATAATATAATAGAGACAGTAGATCTAGCTGGTCTGTCATAATATAATAGAGACAGTAGATCTAGCTGGTCTGTCATAATATAATAGAGACAGTAGATCTAGCTGGTCTGTCATAATATAATAGAGACAGTAGATCTAGCTGGTCTGTCATATAATAGAGACAGTAGATCTAGCTGGTCTGTCATAATATAATAGAGACAGTAGATCTAGCTGGTCTGTCATAATATAATAGAGACAGTAGATCTAGCTGGTCTGTCATAATATAATAGAGACAGTAGATCTAGCTGGTCTGTCATAATATAATAGAGACAGTAGATCTAGCTGGTCTGTCATAATATAATAGAGACAGTAGATCTAGCTGGTCTGTCATAATATAATAGAGACAGTAGATCTAGCTGGTCTGTCATATATAATAGAGACAGTAGATCTAGCTGGTCTGTCATAATATAATAGAGACAGTAGATCTAGCTGGTCTGTCATAATATAATAGAGACAGTAGATCTAGCTGGTCTGTCATAATATAATAGAGACAGTAGATCTAGCTGGTCTGTCATAATATAATAGAGACAGTAGATCTAGCTGGTCTGTCATAATAATAGAGACAGTAGATCTAGCTGGTCTGTCATATATAATAGAGACAGTAGATCTAGCTGGTCTGTCATAATATAATAGAGACAGTAGATCTAGCTGGTCTGTCATAATATAATAGAGACAGTAGATCTAGCTGGTCTGTCATAATATAATAGAGACAGTAGATCTAACCGGTCTGTCATAATTATAATAGAGACAGTAGATCTAGCTGGTCTGTCATAATATAATAGAGACAGTAGATCTAGCTGGTCTGTCATAATATAATAGAGACAGTAGATCTAGCTGGTCTGTCATAATATAATAGAGACAGTAGATCTAGCTGGTCTGTCATAATATAATAGAGACAGTAGATCTAGCTGGTCTGTCATAATATAATAGAGACAGTAGATCTAGCTGGTCTGTCATAATTATAGAGACAGTAGATCTAGCTGGTCTGTCATAATATAATAGAGACAGTAGATCTAGCTGGTCTGTCATAATATATAATAGAGACAGTAGATCTAGCTGGTCTGTCATAATATAATAGAGACAGTAGATCTAGCTGGTCTGTCATAATATAATAGAGACAGTAGATCTAGCTGGTCTGTCATAATATAATAGAGACAGTAGATCTAGCTGGTCTGTCATCATATAATAGAGACAGTAGATCTAGCTGGTCTGTCATAATATAATAGAGACAGTAGATCTAGCTGTGGTCAGGTCATAATATAATAGAGACAGTAGATCTAGCTGGTCTGTCATAATATAATAGAGACAGTAGATCTAGCTGTGGTCATCCTATAATAGATAGACAGTAGATCTAGCTGGTCTGTCATAATATAATGAGGACGTAGATCAGCTGGTCTGTCCCTTAATATCGTAGAGACAGTCGATCTAGCTGGTTGTCATAATCTCCTAGAGCCAGTAGATCTAGCTGGTCTGTCCCTCTAATAGCGACCGGAGTCCTATCTGGTCTGTCCGAATCTCCCGAGCAGTAGATCTAGCTGGTCTGTCATCTTACGAGACAGTAGATCTAGCTGGTCTGTCTGTCATCATAATAGAGACAGTAGATCTAGCTGGTCTGTCATCATATTGTCGAGACAGTAGATCTAGTGGTCTGTCAATAATCTAT